>NC_053027.1:171940135-172046851 GCF_003073215.2 Triticum urartu
GAATTCATGGGTGCTGGACTGGATGTCTGAAAACACTCACTACACTGCACCAGCCTCTGAATTGCTTCGTGCTCTACCACTCAGTCCTCCCCTTGAAGAAGATCGCTGCATCTACAGTGAACCTGAGCTCACACATCATTACATGCAGGTGGCTGATGAAACCTTTGAAGCCAGGTCAAGCACCAAGAACCAAATTCCTCGTGAAGGAATTGTTGTACGTGCCTAGAACTGTCTATCGTATTCTTACGAGGACAATCAGTCCTATCAAAGGCCACGACTCATCTGATGAGGAAATTGTTGGCATCATGAAGAATCTGGTATTCAACATCGTTCATGGCATTCCTGTCAATTATGACGATTTCTTCATGAGGACTATGGCCAATGTTGCACTGTCTCCGTTTGAGCTGAAGCCTTATGCACCTTGGATTATGAGATTCCTCAGGACAAGGTCTTCACTCAACTACAAAGCTGATTTCCAGAATCACCTCAGCTACTTGCCCCCAATTGAAGTCTTCAAGCAGACATATTCCTAAGTTGATGGAAAGGGCAAGCCACCAGCTGTAATAGATGAAGGCATTCGTCCATTGGATGGTCAGTTTTGCAAAGCTGCATCTTATTCCACCAATGATGACTCTGCCACACATGACTCTGCCAATGCACCCAAGTCCACTGCTCAAGCCACTGCTCCGCGCGTGATGACTGACCGTGAACTTCTGCTTAGTCTTCACCAGAAGGTGGATCGAAATCACAAATGGGTTAAGCGTTAGTTTGGTTCACTTCTTCACAACATGACTGCCACACACAATGCAGTGAAGAAAAACCACTACTACCTCCATCAAGTCTTTGGTCGCACTTGGGCAATCCTGTCACATCTGTATGGTGAAGAAGATCTGAAGAACATGGGTCTCAAAGAAGATTTTGATTGGTCTGCACCTCCACCGAAGAAATTCAAGAAGGTCAAGGTTCCTTCTCTGGTGGCCAACTCATATTCTTCATCGCGCCACACTGATGAAAATGAAGACTTGGACGACACTGCGGCAGGCCCTACTACGACAAATGACCCCAACAACGCTGGCGCTCCTTCATCAACTTGATATTCTTCAGGGGCATTAGTCCTCATATTCGATCATTTTGGTCATTTGATGACAAAGGGGGAGAATTTTGAGTTAGTCTTCAAGCGGGTCTTTCTATATGGGCGTTCTTTGTTAAGTTACAACTCTCGTTCTTCTGAGACTTTATTGGATCGAGTTGTAAACTTAAACCCGATGGTGCTCTGATACTTTTGATATGTTTTGCTGCATGCTTATTCCTCATATATGCTAATGCACGCATGCTGAATTACATCAGTCACCATATTTCATCATGCATTTCAAATTCTTCTCTGTTATATGTCAAATGCGTGTATGAATTACAAGATATAGGGGGAGATCTCCATGATTCAACTCTTCAAGTGTGCATTGCTTCAAAAGCAAATTCCTCACTATGCACTTCTTCAGGGGGAGTTCTTCTATATCTTGCAATCAAATTTCTCAATATCAGTAGTTACACTTCATATGTTTATCCCCGTTGAAAACTTAACCTATATTGTCATCAATCACCAAAAAGGGGGAGATTGTAAGTGCATCTAGTGTCCCTTAGTGATTTTGGTGTATTGAAGACTTATAGGTTAAGGGACTAATGTGTTTGTGAGTGTACATAGGTCTATAAGTCTACGAGGAGCTTGATATTTACAGAGAAAGTCGACCCCTAAAAATGAAGTTCTTCGACTGAAGACTTTGGATCACTGAAGACTTTGAAAGTGAAGAAATTGGTGTGACCTTGAAGACTTGGTATTCGTTCGAGGAACATGAAGCGTGAAGACTTTTGTTTTCGTAGTTTCATTTTCTCTTTCTTGAGTCATAGGAAACACCGTACTATTAAAGGGGGTCAAGAAAATACTAAGGAAAATTTCCACGTGATGCTCAACTCAAAATCCTACACCTACCAATCCCTTTGAGTGAAGCCATTGGAAATCTCATACAGTTCAGTCAATTTCTTCAGTGACAGAGACGAAGTTCTTCTGGTCTCTGAGGAATTTGTCCTGACTGAGGAGTTAGGAATTCGCCAGTGCGGATTGCCTACACAGTGAGGAACATGATAACCCTGAGGATTTTTCTACTCAAAATTCTGACCGTTGCTGTGCTATGCGCCAGCTGTCCCAAAATATCTATCCACCTAACGGTCTTATCATTGAAGAGCATTTATGTCTTATCATGTCGGGCGGCTCCCTAGGCTATAAATAGCCGCCCCCTACAACCACTAGTTGGTTGGCTGCTCCAAGAGAAACTGACACTTGTCATTTGATAGCAACCCATCCTCCGAGGACTTTGAGCGAAAATCATCAAGTGAGGAAAAACCAAAAACCCAAAACCCAAACACCTACAAACCCCAAGTGATTGAGCATCACTAAAGATATTGATCCTGCGTGGATCCGACGCTTGTTACCTTTGAAGACTGTGCTTCTTCCAGACGGTTAGGCGTCATGGTCTAGAGCATCTAAGAGGAATTGTGGATCGCCGAGTGACCAAGTTTGTGAAGGTTTGGAAGTCGCCTGAAGACTTACCACGAGTGATTGGACGAGGTATGTGTGACCTTAGTTCAAGGAGAATGGTGAGTACTGGGTGTCCTGAGTTGCGTGTTCAGGACTGGGTGTCCGGGACTGTGTGTCCTCGAGTTTAAATACTCAGCCGCTCCAACTAGACGTACAACTGAGACAGCAGTTGGAACTGGTCTACCAAATCATTGTCTTCACCAAGCTTACTGGTTCTATTTCCTCAACTCTTCCATTTCCTCATAACTGTGTTGTGTGCTTATTCATATCTGTGTTTGAAGACTTTGACTGAAGACTTTCTCAATTTCCTTAGTTCAATTTCTTCAGTTTGTTTGTCTTCATCCTGTGTTATCCTGTGTTTACGCTTCCTGTACTCTGTGCCTGTCTTCATTTCATCATGATGACTATGCTTGTCTTCTGTTATGTTTACTTTTGAGTACTTATTCCGCTGCTAGTAGTTCTTCGCTAAGGAATTTCTTCACCGGCAAATTCCACAGTGAAGAATTTCATAAAAATTGCCTATTCACCCCCTCTAGTCGATATAACGCACTTTCAGCTCTCTCCACGAATGAAGAGTGGGTGGAGGGGTATGTTGGGGAACGTAGCAGAAATTCAAAATTTTCTACGCATCACCAAGATCAATCTATGGAGTAATCTAGCAACGAGGGGAAGGAGAGTGCATCTACATACCCTTGTAGATCGCTAAGCGGAAGCGTTCAAGTGAACGGGGTTGATGGAGTCGTGCTCATCGTGATCCAAATCACCGATGATCCTAGTGCCGAACGGACGGCACCTCCGTGTTCAACACACGTACAGCCCGGTGACGTCTCCTACGCCTTGATCCAGCAAGGGGAGAAGGAGAGGTTGGGGAAGACTCCATCCAGCAGCAGCACGACGGCGTGGTGGTGGTGGAGGAGCGTGGTACTCCAGCAGGGCTTCGCCAAGCACCACAAGAGACGAGGAGGGAGAGGGGTGGGGCTGCGCCAAGAAGGAGATGTTCTCATGTGTATGGCAGCCCAAAACCTCAAGTATATATAGGGGAGGGGAGGGGCTGCGCCCCCACCTAGGTTTCCACCCCTAGGGGTGGCGGCCAGCCCTAGATCCCATCTAGGGGGGCGGCCAAGGGGGGAGAGAGGGGGGGCGCACCACTAGGTGGGCCTTAGGCCCATCTGAGCCTAGGGTTTCCCCCTTTTCCCTTCTCTCTTCGCCTTGGGCCCTGGTGGGGGGGCGCACCAGCCCACCTGGGGCTGGTCCCCTCTCACACTTGGCCCACGCATCCCTCTGGGGCAGGTAGCCCCACCTGGTGGACCCCCGGGACCCTCCCGGTGGTCCCGGTACGTTACCGATAGCACCCGAAACCTTTCCGGTGACCAAAACAGGACTTCCCATATATAAATCTTTACCTCCGGACCATTCCGGAACTCCTCGTGATGTCTGGGATCTCATCCGGGACTCCGAACAACATTCGGTAACCACGTATATCTATTCCCTATAACCCTAGCGTCATCGAACCTTAAGTGTGTAGACCCTACGGGTTCGGGAACCATGCAGACATGACCGAGACAACTCTCCGGCCAATAACCAACAGCGGGATATGGATACCCATGTTGGCTCCCACATGTTCCACGATGATCTCATCGGAAGAACCACGATGTCGAGGATTCAATCAATCTCGTATACAATTCCCTTTGTCTAGCGGTACGATACTTGCCCGAGATTCGATCGTCGGTATCCCGATACCTTGTTCAATCTTGTTACCGGCAAGTCTCTTTACTCGTTCCGTAACACATCATCCCGTGATCAACTCCTTGGTCACATTGTGCACATTATGATGATGTCCTACCGAGTGGGCCCAGCGATACCTCTCCGTCACACGGAGTGACAAATCCCAGTCTCGATTCGTGCCAACCCAACAGACACTTTCGGAGATACCTGTAGTGAACCTTTATAGCCACCCAGTTATGTTGTGACGTTTGGCACACCCAAAGCACTCCTACGGTATCCGGGAGTTTCACAATCTCATGGTATAAGGAAATGATACTTGACATTAGAAAAGCTTTAGCAAACGAACTACACGATCTTTGTGCTAGGCTTAGGATTGGGTCTTGTCCATCACATCATTCTCCTAATGATGTGATCCCGTTATCAACGACATCCAATGTCCATGGTCAGGAAACCGTAACCATCTATTGATCAATGAGCTAGTCAACTAGAGGCTTACTAGGGACATGGTGTTGTCTATGTATCCACACATGTATCTGAGTTTCCTATCAATACAATTCTAGCATGGATAATAAACGATTATCATGAACAAGGAAATATAATAACCAATTTATTATTGCCTCTAGGGCATATTTCCAACAGTCTCCCACTTGCACTAGAGTCAATAATCTAGTTCACATCGCCATGTGATTAACACTCACAGGTCACATCACCATGTGACCGACATCCAAGAGTCTACTAGACTCAATGATCTAGTTCACATCACTATGTGATTAACACTCAAAGAGTTCTGGGTTTGATCATGTTATGCTTGTGAGAGAGGTTGTGGTCAACGGGTCTTGCCATATTCAGATCCCTATGTATTTCGCGAAACTTTATATCGTAGATGCTGCTACCACGTTCCACTTGGAGCTATTCCAAATTGTTGCTCCATTATACGTATCCGGTATCTCTACTCAAAGCTATCCGGATAGGTGTTAAGCTTGCATCGACGTAACTCTTTACGTCGAACTCTTTATCACCTCCATAACCGAGAAACATTTCCTTATTCCTCTAAGGATAATTTTGACCGCTATTTGGTGATCTACTCCTAGATCACCTTTGTACCCTCTTGCCAGACATGTGGCAAGGCACACATCAGGTGCGGTACTTAGCATGGCATACCGTATAGAGCATATGACAAGAGCATAGGGGACGACCTTCGTCCTTCCTCTTTCTTCTGCCATGGTCAAGCTTTGAGTCTTACTCAACTTCACACCTTACAACTCAGGTAAGAACCCCTTCTTTGACTGATCTATTTCGAACTCCTTCAAAAACATGTCAAGGTGTGCGTTCTTTGAAAGTATCACCAGGCGTCTTGATCTATCTCTATAGATCTTGATGCCCAATATGTAAGCAGCTTTATCCAGGTCTTCCTTTGAAAATCACTCTTCAAACAAACCGTTTATGCTTTCCAGAAATTCTACATTATTTCGGATTAACAATATGTCATCCACATATACTTATCAGAAATGTTGTAGTGCTCCCACTCACTTTCTTGTAAATACAAGTTTCTAACAAACATTGTATAAACCTAAAAGCTTTGATTACTCCATCAAAGCATATATTCCGACTCCGAGATGCTTGCTCTAGTCCATAGAAGGATTGCTGGAGCCAGCATACCTTTTAGCATCCTTAGGATCGTCAAAAACTTTTATTGTATCACATACAACTTTTCTTACGAAAACTTGGTAAGAAAACTTGTTTTGACATCCATCTGTAAGATTTCATAATCAAAAAATACAGCTAATGCTAACATGATTCCGACAGACTTAAGCATCGCTACGGGTGAGAAATTCTCATCGTAGTCAACTCCTTGAACTTGTGAAAAGACTCTTTCCCACAAGTCGAGCTTCATGGACGGTAACATTACCGCCCACGTCCGTCTTCTTCTTAAAGACCCATTTATCTCAATGGCTTGCCGGTCATCGGGCAAGTCCACCAAAGTCCATACTTTGTTCTGATACATGGATCCTATCTTGGATTTCATGGCTTCTAACCATTTGTCGGAATACGGGCCCACCATCGCTTCTCCATAGATCGTAGGTTCATTGTTGTCTAACAACATGATATCTAAGACAGGATTACCGTACCACTTAGGAGTAGTACATATCCTTGTCGACCTACGAGGTTCGATAGAAACTTGATCCGAAGCTTCATGATCACTATCATTAACTTCCTATTCAACAGACGTAGGCGCCACAGAAAACATCTTTCTGTGTTGCGTCACTCTCTGGTTGAAGTAAAGGTTCGACAACCTCATCAAGTTCTATCTTCTTCCCACTCAATTCTTTCGAGAGAAACTCCTTCTCGAGAAAGGACCTATTCTTAGCGACAAACAATTTGCCCTTGGATCTGAGATTGAAGGTATACCCAACTGTCACCCTTGGGTATCCTATGAAGATGTGTTTGTCCGCTTTGGGTTCGAGCTTCTTCGGCTGAAGCCTTAAGCATCGCAGCCCCAAACATTAAGAAACGACAACTTTGGTTTCTTGCCAAACCATATTCTTACGACGTCGTCTCAACGGACTTAGATGGTGTCCTATCTAAAGTGAATGCAGCTGTCTCTAACGCATAACCTCAAAATGAAAACGGTAGATTGATCATAGATCGCACCATATCTCATAAGGTTCGATTACGACGTCCGGACACACCATGACCCAGTGGTGTTCCAGGTGGCTTCAACTGTGAAACAATTCCACAATGTCTTAAGTGATTGCCAAACTCATAACTCAGAAAATCCCCTTTTGATCAGATCGGAGGAACATGATCTTATTGTTATGATGATTCTTAACTTCACTCTGAAATCGCTCGAACTTTTCAAACGTTTCAGACTTGTGCTTCATTAAGTAGATATACCTATATCTACCCAAATCGTCAGTGAAGATGAGAAAATAGCGATATCCACCGCACGCTTCAATTCTCATTGGATCACACGCATCAGCATGTATGATTTCCAACAAGTCACTTGCCCGTTTCATTGTACCTGAAAACGGGGTCTTAGTCATCCTGCCCATGAGGCATGGCTCGCATGTGTCAAGCGATTCAAAATCAAGTGACTCCACACATCCATCGACATGGAGTTTCTTCATGCATCTTACGCCAATATGACCTAAGCAGCAATGCCACGAGAAAGTGGTACTATAATTATTAACTCTACATCTTTTGGCGTGAACATGTGTATTACCATGACCGAGATTCAATGAACCATTCACATAGGGTGCATGACCATGAAAGGTATCATTCATGTAAACAGAATAACCATTATTCTCTAACTTAAATGAATGACCGTATTGCAATGAACATGATCTAATCATATTCATGCTCAACGTAGACACCTGATAACATTTATCTAGGTTCAATACTAATCCCGAAGGCAGATGGAGCGTGCGATGGTGATCTCATCAACTTTGGAAACACTTCCAACACACATCGTCACCTCGCCCTTAGCCAGTCTCCGTTTAGTCCGTAGCTTTTGCTTCAAGTCACCAATAATAGTAACTGAACCGGTATCCAATACCCAGGTGCTACTAGGAGTACTAGTGAGGTACACATTAATAACACGTATATACTTTGTTGAAGTTGCCAGCCTTCTTATCTACCATGCATTTGGGGTAATTCTGCTACCAGTGACCGTTCCCCTTACAATAGAAGCACTTAGTCTCGGGTTTGGGTTCAACGTTGGGTTCCTTCACTGGAGCGGCAACTAGTTTTCCATTCATGAAGTTTCCCTTCTAGCCCTTGCCCTTCTTGAAACCAATGGTCTTGTTAAACCATCAACACTTGATGCTCTTTCTTGATTTCTACCTCTTGCGGTCTTAAGCACCGCGAACAGCTCCGGGATCAACTCCATCCCTTGCATGTCATAGTTCATCACAAAGATCTAGTAACTTAGTGATAGTGGCTAGAGAACTCTATCAATCACTATCTTATCTGGAAGTTTAACTCCCACTTGATTTAAGTGATTGTAGCACCCAGACATTCTGAGCACATGCTCACTAGCTGAGCTATTCTCCTCCATCTTGTTGGCAAAAGAACTTGTCAGAGGTCTCACACCTCTCAACACGGGCATGAGCCTGAAATCCCAATTTCAGCTCTTGGAACATCTCATATGTTCTATGGCGTTCAAAACGTCATTGGAATCCCGATTCTAAGCCGTAAAGTATGGTGCACTAAACTATCAAGTAGTCATCAGGATGTGTCTGTCAGGTGTTCACAACATCCACAGACGACGTTGTAGGGGTTTGCACATCGAGCGGTGCATCAAAGACGTAAGCCTTCTGTGTAGCAGTGAGGACACTCCTCGGACTATGGACCTAGTCCGCATCAGTGCTTACAATATCTTTGAACTTGGTCTTTCTCTAGGAACGTATTGAAACAGGGAGCTACAACGTGAGCTATTTATCTACAACATATTTGCAAAGACAATTTAGACTATTTTCATGATAATTGAGTTCATTTAATGAACTCCCACTCACATAGACATCCCTCTAGTCATCTAAGTGAAACATGATCCGAGTCAACTAGGCCGTGTCCGATCATCACGTGACACGGACTAGTCAACATCGGTGAACATCTTCATGTTGATCGTATCTTCTATACGACTCATGCTCGACCTTTCGGTCTTCCGTGTTCCGAGGCCATGTCTGTACATGCTAGGCTCGTCAAGTCAACCAAGTGTTTTTGCTGTGTAAATCTGGCTTACACCCGTTGTATTCGAACGTTAGAATCTATCACACCCGATCATCACGTGGTGCTTCGAAACAACGAACCTTCGCAACGGTGCACAGTTAGGGGGAACACCTTTCTTGAAATTTTAGTGAGGGATCATCTTATTTAAGCTACCGTCGTTCTAAGCAAATAAGATGTAAAACATGATAAACATCACATGCAATCAAATAGTGACATGATATGGCCAATATCATTTTGCTCCTCGATCTCCATCTTCGGGGCTCCATGATCATCGTAGTCACCGGCATGACACCATGATCTCCATCATCGTGTCTTCTTGAAGTTGTCTCGTCATCTATTACTTCTACTACTATGGCTAACGCTTTAGCAATAAAGTAAAGTAATTACATGACGTTTATGTTGTCACGTAGGTCATAAATAAATAAAGACAACTCTTATGGCTCCTACCGGTTGTCATACTCATCGACATGCAAGTCGTGATTCCTATTACAAGAACATGATCAATCTCATACATCACATATATCATTCATCACATCCTTTTGGCCATATCACATCACAAGGCATATGCTGCAAAAACAAGTTAGACGTCCTCTAATTGTTGTTGCAAGTTTTTACGTGGCTGCTATAGGTTTCTAGCAAGAATGTTTCTTACCTACGCGAAAACCACAACGTGATATGCCAATTTCTATTTACCCTTCATAAGGACCCTTTTCATCGAATCCGATCCGACTAAAGTGGGAGAGACAGACACCCGCTAGCCACCTTATGCAACTAGTGCATGTCAGTCGGTGGAACCAGTCTCACGTAAGAGTACGTGTAAGGTCGGTCCGGGCCACTTCATCCCACGATGCCGCCGAATCAAGATAAGACTAGTAACGACAAGCAAATTGACAAAATCGATGCCCACAACTGCTTTGTGTTCTACTCGTGCATAGAAACTACGCATAGACCTAGCTCATGATGCCACTGTTGGGGAACGTAGCAGAAATTCAAAATTTTCTACGCATCACCAAGATCAATCTATGGAGTAATCTAGCAACGAGGGGAAGGAGAGTGCATCTACATACCCTTGTAGATCGCTAAGCGGAAGCGTTCAAGTGAACGGGGTTGATGGAGTCGTACTCGTCGTGATCCAAATCACCGATGATCCTAGTGCCGAACGGACGGCACCTCCGTGTTCAACACACGTACAGCCCGGTGACGTCTCCTATGCCTTGATCTAGCAAGGGGAGAAGGAGAGGTTGGGGAAGACTCCATCCAGTAGCAGCACGACGGCGTGGTGGTGGTGGAGGATCATGGTACTCCAGCAGGGCTTCGCCAAGCACCGCAAGAGACGAGGAGGGAGAGGGGTGGGGCTGCGCCAAGAAGGAGATGTTCTCATGTGTATGGCAGCCCAAAACCTCAAGTATATATAGGGGAGGGGAGGGGCTGCGCCCCCACCTAGTTTTCCACCCCTAGGGGTGGCGGCCAGCCCTAGATCCCATCTAGGGGGGCGGCCAAGGGGGGAGAGAGGGGGGGCGCACCACTAGGTGGGCCTTAGGCCCATCTGAGCCTAGGGTTTCCCCCTTTTCCCTTCTCTCTTCGCCTTGGGCCCTGGTGGGGGGGCGCACCAGCCCACCCGGGGCTGGTCCCCTCTCACACTTGGCCCACGCATCCCTCTGGGACAGGTAGCCCCACCTGGTGGACCCCCGGGACCCTCCCGGTGGTCCCGGTACGTTACCGGTAGCACCTGAAACCTTTCCGGTGACCAAAACAGGACTTCCCATATATAAATCTTTACCTCCAGACCATTCCGGAACTCCTTGTGATGTCTGGGATCTCATCCGGGACTCCGAACAACATTCGGTAACCATGTATATCTATTCCCTATAACCCTAGCGTCATCGAACCTTAAGTGTGTAGACCCTACGGGTTCAGGAACCATGCAGACATGACCGAGACAACTCTCCGGCCAATAACCAACAGCGGGATCTGGATACCCATGTTGGCTCCCACATGTTCCACGATGATCTCATCGGATGAACCACGATGTCAAGGATTCAATCAATCCAGTATACAATTCCCTTTGTCTAGCGGTACGATACTTGCCCGAGATTCGATCGTCGGTATCCCGATACCTTGTTCAATCTCGTTACCGGCAAGTCTCTTTACTCGTTCCGTAACACATCATCTCATGATCAACTCCTTGGTCACATTGTGCACATTATGATGATGTCCTACCGAGTGGGCCCAGAGATACCTCTCCGTCACACGGAGTGACAAATCCCAGTCTCGATTCGTGCCAACCCAACAGACACTTTCGGAGATACCTGTAGTGAACCTTTATAGCCACCCAGTTACGTTGTGACGTTTGGCACACCCAAAGCACTCCTACGGTATCCGGGAGTTGCACAATCTCATGGTATAAGGAAATGATACTTGACATTAGAAAAGCTTTAGCAAACGAACTACACGATCTTTGTGCTAGGCTTAGGATTGGGTCTTGTCCATCACATCATTCTCCTAATGATGTGATCCCGTTATCAACGACATCCAATGTCCATGGTCAGGAAACCGTAACCATCTATTGATCAACGAGCTAGTCAACTAGAGGCTTACTAGGGACATGGTGTTGTCTATGTATCCACACATGTATCTGAGTTTCCTATCAATACAATTCTAGCATGGATAATAAATGATTATCATGAACAAGGAAATATAATAATAACCAATTTATTATTGCCTCTAGGGCATATTTCCAACAGGGTATATATAGCCTCCACACAAAAACTAACCGTTACACACAATTTACCAATCTCGGTGAGACCGAATTGAGAAACTCGGTCGGACCGATTTAGCAAACCTAGTGACCGTTAGGATTTTCGGTGGGAATGAGATGCAACTCGGTAGGACCGATATGGTTAGGGTTAGGGCATAACGTAATCTTGGTGTGACCGATTACACAAACTCGGTGGGACCGATTTTGGTGATAAGCTAACTAGAGAGTTGGTCAGGTAAACTTGGTGGGACCGATTTGCTCATTTCGGTGGGACCGAAATGTTACAAAAGGGAAACAAAGAGTTTACATTGCAATCTCGGTGGGACCGATCACTCATCTCGGTAGGACCAAAACGTTACGAAGGGAAACAGAGAGATTACAATCCCATCTCGGTGTGACCAAGATCCCTATCGATGAGACCGATTTGCCTAGGGTTTGTGGCAGTGGCTATGACATCTGAACTCGGTGGCGCCGGATAAAAATAATTGGTGGGGCCGAGTTTGACTTTTGGTTTAGGTCATATGTGGATGTGGGAAGGTAGTTGAGGGTTTTGGAGCATATCACTAAGCACTATGAAGCAAGAACCTCATCAAGCAACACCTCATCCCTCCTTGATAGTATTGGCTTTTCCTATAGACTCAATGTGATCTTGGATCACTAAAATATAAAATGTAGAGTCTTGAGCTTTGAGCTTAAGCCAATCTTTTTGTCCTTAGTATTTTGAGGGGTCCACTTTCCTCATCCATGCCATGCCATTCATTGAGCTTTTCCTGAAATATTAATCTTGGAATAGCATTAGCTCAATGAGCTATATGTTGTTAGAAATTACCAAAACCACCTAGGGATAGTTGCACTTTCAATATGAATCGCTGTTACGCAGTGGTGCACCACCAGCCGACATGTTTGTCTGTTACTTCGCTGACTGCAACAAGGTACATCAACAGCCTGGGTGTTCAGTAACGGAAATGAGACTTGGTTTGAATAACTGAAATGTAGGTTCATCAACAATGCCGGAGATCAAGCCTAGATGAAACTACATATTGCCACAACCAAAACCCTAGCAATTCGGTTTGAATAAAAATGGATCCCGGTCCCACCGAGATGGCATTGCCAAGTTTCTGTATTGGCATTGTTTCACTTCGGAACCACCGAGTTGAAACAATCAGAAATTCCAAAATGAATTTTTGCCCTAGCCATTGCACTTCGGTCCCACCAAAAAGCACAACGTTCATATCTTTTACACAGATCGGTCTCACCGAGTTTATGTTCGATCTCACTGATTTGGGCAAAAGTGTGCAATGGTTGGATTTTGGGTCAAGGCTATTTATACCCATCCACCCCACTTACTCTCTAAGAGAGCCATCAGAACGAAATACTGCTTCCACCATTCATTTTCTAAGAGAGAACCACCTACCCATGTGTTGAGATCAAGAGATTCCAATCCTACCATTTGAACCTTGATTTCTATTCTCTTCCAATTGCTTTCCACTCCAATCCTTCTCCTACCCAAGCCAAATCTGCGAGAGATAGATTGAGTGTTGAGAAGACTATCATTTGAAGCACAAGAGCAAGGAGTTCGTCACCAACACAACATCTATTATCTTTTGGAGAGTGGTGTCTCCTAGATTCGTTAGGTGTCACTTGGGAGCCTTCAAGATCATGTGGAGTTGAACCAAGGAGTTTGTAAGGGCAAGGAGATCGCCTACTTTGTGAAGATTTACTCAAGTGAGGCTAGTCCTTCGTAGACGTAAGCCATGGTGGACCCTTCATGGGTGGAGCCTTCCGTGGACTCAGACAACCGTTACCCTTCGTGGGTTGAAGTCTTCATCAACGTGGATGTACGATAGCATCATCTATCAGAACCGCGCCAAAAATCATCGTGTCTTCATTGCGTTTGAAATCTTCAATCCCTCCTTTATGTTCATATGCAAAGCATTTACTTTCCGCTGCACACCTCTTAGACTTGCATGTGTAAGGTGTATTTGACTTGGTAGAATTGCTAAAACTTGCCTACAACTAAAATTGAGAAAATGATAAGTTTTTATTTGATCAAGTAGTCTAACCATCCCTCTCTAGACATACTTTCGATCCTACAATGCAGCCGTCAGCCCGCAAGATTCCCGGAGTGCCAGAGGACGTCGCGCAATATTTGTGGGAGATCGAGATGCCATGCTTTTGTGTTTTGAAGGAGAGAGACTGTTTGGCTCTTATGGTTGAAACGGAATATATATTAATTAATTGGAAATAGGAGCGAGGCTGCTCGGTTCCTACACTGAGAACTAAACCATTAATGGAAAATAAAGCTGCTATTACTCCATTGGAAGTAGTATTGCATGTGCGTTTCATTAGCCAGCTGCAGCTAACTCGAAAATAAGAGATCTATTTAGTGGTTAAACAGAAAAATAAAAAATGATGATGTGGTAGGCCGCATGTGCTTGTGTGGCATTATGGGGTATGTGTGATGAGGTGCAGGGGCGGAGCCAGAAAATTTGGCCATTGGGTTCGCTCATTCTCTTTATGAGAATTTGACTCTCTTTTTTCCAACCATTAATTGCAAATGCATCACTCCTAGTTTGTTCTTCATTGTAATCTCTAAAAAGGTATCAGCACAAACAAAAGGCCTTATGCAACTTGGCACTATGCTCAAGCCAACGACCATATTCATCAAACTAATCTGGATTAATTCTACGTTGAGTCTCTCCAACCTTCCTCTGCGAGTAATCAAAATTAGACGATGGCCTGTAAGGTTTCCTTGTTAAATATCTACGCCTAATCTCATCTTGCATCTTTGGATTTCTTCTATACTCTGAAATTATCTTTCGATCAGCTGGTTCATAAGGCAACTCATCTAAATTAATTTCGTTGTCTATAGTGGGCTTCGGAAGACTAGTTGAAGTAACATTTGATGCACTTTGCCTGTCTACTGGGTGACCTTGATGTGCATGTATCATTCTGGATTTGTGTCTGAGTTCTCTTTGAGTAATACCGCTTCATAGCCTTGATCAATCAAAGTCCATGAAGAAAAACAAATAAAAAACTAGGGCAAAAAAATCACTATTACCCTAAGTTAGTAGGCTAGATAGAACATACATAAGAGAGAGAAGATGAGGAGATGTGGCAATGTATTCTAATTACCTGAAATTTTGGGTTAAGGTGGTGTTTGGTTCTCTAGTCCTAAGACTTTTTCTAGTCCCAACTAAAAAGTTCTTAGTCCCTAAAAAGTCCCTCCCTGTTTGTTTCCAGAGATTAAAAAGTCCCTAGTCCCTTCCTAGAGGTTATTAAATGACCATGTTGCCCCTAGTATATAGAAAAATAACAATCAAACAACACCATGGGGTGGCGGGCCAATAGATGCATGGAGGGGCATTGTTGGAAAAGTCCCAAAAAGACTCTCCTTGAGAGTCTTCTTCATTTTGTCTCAAATGCCTAGTTTAATCCCTAAAAAGTCCTTCCCGTTTGGTAAAAAAGTCTTTAAAAGAGACTTTTTTTAGTCCCTACACAAAAAAGTCCCTGAAAACAAACACCCCTAAGACTGTTGCCGCTGTGGATCTGTAGCAGCCTGCCTGCTGCTGGTGTGCGGCGGCCGAGACGCTGCCGAGGAACACGAATAGACTAGAGGAGAGATGCGAATTGGAAAACGAACAGATGACGACCCGGGTCCCGAGGAGGCGTGTGGCTGCGTGCGTGCGTGCGTATACGTATACAAAATGTGAGTACAGACTACTAATCACGGTTTAGGCCTGGCCAGCTGGGCGCCTAGACATTGACAACCCGTGAGCTTTTGGGCCCTTTGCTTACGCTGTTCACATGACCACCTCACGTTATTGGGGTTAGGCATGATTTTTTACTGGGTTCAGGTGAACCAAACATGCACTACACGCAGGTACGTAGAAAAAGTTGTTGGGTTCACTTGAACCCAACGCTTGTGTGCTGGCTCCGTCGCTGATGAAGTGAATAGACTGCATGTTAAGAGAAATAAGATAGTGGGAATGAACTATTTAAGTGTTATAGATAGGTTAGTTCTCAAAAATAATATAAAATTATATAGAAAGTATATAAGATTGATAATATAATATCATGAAATGAAAGAAATTATAGGTATATTGGAGACATATCAACATTCCAAGTTTAATTACTGCTCGTCTTCAAGTAGGTAAATGATGAAAACAAAATTTTTGATGTTGAATGCTACTCTTACCTACCATATTTATCATGTAATCTTTTTACGGTATAAATATTGAGAAACGATGAAGTAATTGACATCAACATAATAATATTCATGAATATTCGTAGAATGGTTTGACACGTCACATAGACACAATCTGAAAATTCGACAACGTTGTTTGTGTATCTTTTGTAGTGATACAAACGTGTAGAACATGTCAACCAAATATACAATTGCACTAATCACCCCACTAATCATGGTCGACTTCGCTAGCTGTGGTGTAACTCGTTAATCCACAGTGCATTCTCATCCTTCCATCAGCCATGCGTCAATCCCTTCTCTCTTCTTATCTCTGCTTCACATTTTCTTATTGTGTTTTGTAAATAGTCTCCGAGTTGTGAACCAACTTTTGCCAAGCCGTGGCCGGAAGTAATATTTTTCGAGCTCGAACCTAGCATAGCAACCAGCGCTTGGTCTCATCGGCCGGCATCTGCCTCCCTCACGAGTCACTCATCCAAGCACCTAAGTGCATGTACAATGAAAGCAGCACCATGATGCTGCCCCAGGCCATCCACATCAGCGCATGAAACTGAGACTTTCGTGCAACTTCATGGACGAGACTTGCCTGCTCTTTCGGTGTGTGCCCATCCGTACTCCCGCATATGTGGCTTGATTTGATTGGACAAAATAAGGTCCGGACTCACCCTCTTAAAATCAGGGGAGAGAGATGATTAGATTAGAAAGAAAAAAAAAGACAACTGTAGGATGAAGTGGGAGCACGGATGGGAGCATGTGAAAGAAGCAGGCAAGCCAGATCCCAACTTCATATGTATCCAACGCGTATATACCCTTATGACGTAAGGCCAACTCCACCGCACGGCCCCAAACGGACGTCCATTTTATTCAGATTTCGTTCGTTTGGGATAGCAATGAGGACGAAAATGAACATGCGTGTCCGTCTTATATTCGAGGCGCCCACCGCAATAGAGCGACCCAAAACGTCCGCCCTTGGAATCTCGCCGCGCTCGCTCAGCCCAGCTGCCCGCATCGTCCCGCTCCCCCAACCACCACTCCCCACGGCGCCGCCCAGCCGCTCGTGGCCCTGCCGCGGCGACCCCGCCCCCGCCTCCGTTGAACGAGCTGGAGCTCGTGCGCCGCGTCGTGGGTGGAAGTGCAGCGGCACGCGCGCACGCCCGTCGTGCCCGCTGGGCAACAGCAGCCGGGCAAGGTTGTACGCGCCCACAGCTCGCCCGCCGCCTGGCACGCCCGCGGCTCGCACGGGTCGCCTTGCCACGCTCGTCGCCCGCCCTGCCTCGCCCTGACGCCGCGCCCGCGCTCGCGCACTCGTCCGCGCTCTCGCGTCCGCCACGCCCTAGCCTCGCCCCCTGCTCGCCCCGAGCCCCGCCGGCGCCCGAGCTCGCCACGCTCGGCCTGCGCCTGCGCCGGCCCGCGCCCGCAGCTGCCGCACAAGTCGTCGCCACGCGCGCCCTCGCCCGCGCAATCGCCGCCGTGCGCCCGCTCCCCACGCGCCTGCTCGCCCGCGCACTCGCAGCCGCGGCCCCGCTCGTCGCGCTGCAGCTTTCGCCTTCGCGTGCAAGCGCACCCGTTCGCGAGCGGCAGGAACACCTCAGGCTAGAGCCGGATGCAGCCCGGCCTGCCCCGCAGCGCCTCGGCCTCGGCATCGCTGAGCCGCGCCGCGAACCCGGTGAGCACCAGCGTCGCCCCGCTCGCGCCGGCCTCGCTCCAGCCGCGCCCACGCCCGCAAGCAGCTCCAACCGCGCCCTGCTGCCCCGCGCAGGCGCCCTGCTGCCCCGCTCCAGCCGCGCCCGCCCACCCCACGCCGCACGCCCGTAGCAGCTCCAGCCCGCGCCGCGCCCGCCTGCTTGCGACGCCGCCGGTTGCGCCGACGAGCTACTGCGTGCCGCGGCGGTGCATGTAGTAGGCGGAGGTGGCGTGCGCTGGCATGGCTTGTGTGTGGAGCAGAAGAGAGAGAGGAGAAAAGGTGGAGAGAGAGGATGGTGGGTGGGTATGGTGGGCCATGGGAGATAAAAAAGAGAGAGGATGACAGATGGGTCAGGCCTCACATGCAGAGGACACGACCCGAACGAGAAGGACGCAAGAACTGTCCGCCCGTGTCCGTTTCAGACGCAAAGCCAACCCAAGTTTGCTCTCAGGATGGGGTGAGGCAGACAAAAAACGGACATTTTTTAAGGATGGGGTCGTGCGCTGGGACATCTCGTTTGTCCGTTTACCCTAAACGGACAGGGCCGAACGATTTGGGGTCGTGCGGTGGAGTTGGCCTGAGTTGTTTCCTTTTTTGCCCATTCTTTACGTTTGCTATCTCTTCCTGTCGTCCTATCTCTCTCTTCCCTTTTTGCTTTTTCCATGAAGAGACCGTCTTCTGCAGGGATGAGACTTGCCTGCTCCCTCAGCGTGCTCCCATCCGTACTCCCGCATACGTGGCATGATTTGATTGGAACAAAATAAGGCCCGGAGAAGATGATTACATTAGAAAGAGAAAAAAGAAAAAAAAACAGCCGTAGAATGAAGTGGGAGTACGGATGGGAGCAGGCAAGCCGAATCCCTCCTGCAGAGGAGTCTCTGACACCTGCGGAGCAGCTGTTTGAGTAGCCACGGTGGCGTCCGAGCCAGAACCGGATCCTCTAACATTGAGAAGGAAAGTTAGAGAAGTTACAATACCATAACTTCCCTTCTTTCTATCCACATGATTAAGGTTAAAATGACTTAAATTAATTTGCAAATTGATGATCTACTGCGTATATTTATAGTAATTACATACAAACAAATTGATGGTGAAATAAAACTATTTTAAATTATTTATATCTATAGTAAATATCAACAGTAAACAACCTTCTAATTATCTACTAACCGTCCCTAACTTTCCTTCTTCATTTTACACTAGGCTAGCAATATAGCACGGTGACTTTCCTTTGCTATGTTAGAGGATCCGGTTCTGGCCTCTGAGGCATCAGGCTGGGGCGACCCATTGGCCATGCCCTAATCCAAAGCAGCTAAAAAACAAGAGTAAAATGCACTCGTGGTCATTGGACTTACCGTATAAGCTCACTTTGCTCATTGTATTCAAAAATACAGTCAATACGGTCACTATATACGTGTTGAGGTAATTATACGGTCACCGTAGATCGTATAGCTCCGTATTTCATCTATTTGACTGGTCAAACTATCCACGTGCTGCCTCATCAGCTCATTTTCTCCGCGGGTCCTACCTATCAGTGGGTGGAGAAAGAAGTAGAGCCAAAAAGTAAAATGATGCACAAGCGTGGATTGCAACCGGAGAACAGATGCTCGAGTGCCATTAGTCTAACCAGCTGCGCCAGTGTCGCCTTGTTGTTGCATAGCTTTAAGTTCCCTTTCAGCGATGTATGCTCGCATCGATCAATAGACGGCCGGCCGGACCGGCGGAACTTAGTTAGATGCCGATCCACCGATGGCAGCTATCTAGCATGGACGACGATTTACAGTTTGGATGGATCGGCTCGCGCCTCACGCAGGTGTCTAAACAAGTGAAGAACAGTACTTATGAACTGATTAACAGCTAGCTCTTCTTATTAAGTAGCAGTATCTCTGAATCTAAGATGGAGCGCGTCCGTCCACCCCCATTGATCTATCTCGTTCGTCACATGCCATGCGTATAGCTGCTTCCCAATGCCTCGCCTGTTTGTTGAAATGAAATCTTGTCAAGTACAAGTAGCAGCTAACTAGCTGCATCGCTGCATGACTGATCCACGCATGCATCACGCACTTAACCGCGGTACTTAGTTCACTACTCAACTACTTGAACAGAAGCCGGAAGTTGTCATATGAGTAGTGAACTACTGGGAGCATTTAACTCGACACGTATTATTAAAAAAACTCAACACCTATATACTGGAAGCTTTTAACTCAACACGTATATATTTCAACTACTGAAAGCTTTTAACTCACGTGACAGTTTCCACGCAACAGGTAAAAGTTTCCACTAGCTAAAGCACATACGCGAGAACTTTGGGTTCGAATCTCTGTTCGCGCGTAATTTTATTTCCGCTCTGCTTATTTCTCCCACCCACTGACAGGTAGGACCCACATGGGCAGAGAAAAAAATGAGCTGACGAGATTGTTTGACCGGTCAAATAGATGAAATACGGAGCTATACGATTTGTCAGTGACCATATAATCACCTCAATACGTATATAATGATCATCGTATTGACCGTATTCCTAAGTACAGTGACCAAAGTGAGCGTATACGATAAATCCAATGACCACGAGTGCATTTTACTCAAAAAAAACAACTTCCCCGTAACAAACCCGGCAGAATCTACCGCACCCATCGGCGAGTAGATAGCATAGATCCGTCACTCTCATCCGCTCGTCGACAAAAAAGATCTCGCCAGCGCATCTCCCTTCCTGCCATCATCCCCGTCGTCGTCTTCCTCGCTCGCTGTGCCACTGCCACGCCTCGCCATTTTTGTCATCTCGCCGCGGATAAGGAATGGCGAGGCAGCAAGCAACCGGCCAAAGACTAAACTAATCAGGCAAGTAAGAGGAAGCAAAGATCGACTGCGGAAGGCAAGGCAGGGACGCAATCCGGAGGGAATTAATTGCTTTCCTTCCTTCCTTTCCGTGGAAAGGGACCGGCGCTCGCGGCGACCAGGAAGGCAAGGAACGCGTCCGGTTCTTGGATAAGCGGAGGCGCGGCACCGCACCGCACGCGGCATTCGTCAATATAAGAAGGCCGCCGGGGGTGGGAGGCGGAGGGACAACTCCGTCTACACAAGCGCGCGCGCACCCACCAAAGTCTTCTGCCGATTTCTTCGTCTCCGCTCTCCTCGTGTTCGGGTTGTTGGCCGAGCGACAGTTGGGATTCTGTAGAGGTATGAGATTGAGATGCTACTCTCTGGCGCTTGTTTTTCTTTCCATGGTGGTAGGATTGGGTTAGCTTCGTCTGGGGTTTTGTCCCCAATCCAGTTGTCTGATCTGGTTGGTATATGCCCTGGAGAAGTTTGTCTTGGATTTGGGGGAAATTCCAAGATTTAGACGTTGCGCTGAATGTTTGTCCATTCTTGTACCGAACATCTTATGATTGAATAATGATACTGCTACATGTGTTCTACTGCCGGAAATGGCACTCGAAGTTTGTTGCTTTATGTGGTTTCGTTTCCTGTTTGTCATCAAGCCAGACTTTGTACATCCTGTCAAATGTGTCGGTCAAATAGTTAGTTGTAACTTGAAAGCTTAGTTCTTTCCTGAATAATCACGATCACCATTTCCCCAAGATAAATGAAACTCGGATTCTGCTTTCTTGATTCATGACAAGGTAGATACCTCTACAGATGATAGATTAGGAAAATGTAATCAAAGGACGGGAATTCAGATTTAAGGTTTTTTATAATGGTAACCTGAATATATTTCAAAAGAAATTCAGATTTATGATGAAATCTGTCTCTTGTCCTAATTGAAAATTTGCACGTACAGGAGGTTGAAAGTACTTGAAACAAATGGGGATTGGGGATGCATCACCTAGTGAAAACCAGTCTGCACACAAGGAACAGAGGGATGAGACCACGCCACTTCTCCCGGTCAAGGCGGAAGAGGAAGATGGGATCCATGAGTTCAATGGAGCGTCTTTCTCGGGTGCAGTTTTCAATCTGTCGACAACCATCGTGGGGGCTGGAATTATGGCCCTGCCAGCAAGTATCAAGATGCTAGGCATTATCCCTGGTATTTTGATGATCATCCTTGTGGCATTGCTCACTGAGGCATCAATTGACATGATGGTCAGGTGCAGCCACCAGGCCAAGATTACATCCTATGGCTGGCTCATGGGTGACTCTTTTGGTCAATGGGGGAGGATTGCACTGCAAGCATCTGTGGTCATAAACAACATTGGCGTCATGATTGTATACATGATTATCATCGGTATGCCTGTGACACGACCCTTTTCTGTTATGCCTACTTGAATATCGATAATTGGCAGTATACGTTCAGGTGCTATATTTTTAGTCCATGATTTACATAAAATGGAACCCATGGAAACTAAGTAATAACTTCTTAATTAATTACTTATAGTGAATGCTGATACATTTTTCGGTGAATTATCATCGGTATGCCTGTGACACGACCCTTCTCTGTCATGCCTACTTACCATCGAGAGTTGTAATGTTGAATATCGATAATTGGCTGTATACGTTCAGATGCTATACTTTTAGTCGCTGATTTACATAATATGTAATCCTTGGAAGCCTAATTAGTTACTCATAGTCAACACTGATACATGTCTTCGGTAGAACACTTATTTGGTTCGCTGCGGCTGGATTGTTGACTTAGATCTTTTCATTGATGTTGGATTTCTGTTTCCTATAATTCTTAAGTCTGATCGACCTCCCTAAAAGAAATCACCACTATGCTCCTATGTGTGTCCAAGCGATGTGTTGCATGGCACATCGAAATAAGTGCAAAAAAATGCTCTGTCTTCTTTTAGGAATTGGTTGAATCCTTATTTGGACCATGCAATTCGCTTCAAACTATTATTGATACTGCTTGTTCATCTTTTTTCTAGGTGATGTGCTATCGGGAACATCTACAGCTGGTGTTCATCACCGGGGTATCTTTGAGGGGTGGTTTGGGCCTCATTTCTGGAATTCTCGTCCAGTTGTTCTCCTTGCCACAACTATTTTTGTGTTTGCTCCATTGGTGAGCTTTAAGCGATTGGGTAAGTTTGTTTTGCATTGAAGAAAGAGGTCCATTTTGCTATTTCTCTTATGGTATCTGAACTAAATTACTAACGGAGCATCTTTGGTCGCAGATTCATTGAGATACACATCTGCTCTGTCAGTTGCTCTTGCTGTGGTTTTTGTTGTCATCACTGCTGGAATTGCTATTCTCAGACTGATAGAAGGTACCGCGGAGATTCCCAAACTCTTCCCTGAGATACATGAACTCAATTCCATCTGGGAACTCTTTACAGCTGTGCCGGTTCTTGTCACTGCCTATATTTGCCACTACAATGGTGTGTCTCCTACTTTATACTTGGTTTGGTCTTGCTGTAGTTCATTTCTCTGAGATCTAAAACATCTGCTTTTCATGATTGGACAGTTCACAGCATCGATAACGAACTGGAAGATAGAAGTCAGACTAAGCCAATTGTGCGAACTTCATTGGCTCTCTGTTCAAGTGTTTATGTTGCAACAAGCTTCTTTGCATATTTACTCTTCGGCGAGGGTACCCTCTCCGATGTGCTCGCTAATTTTGACTCTGACCTTCATATTCCATTCAGCTCTGTCTTCAATGATATAGTCAGAGTGAGCTATGTAGTCCATGTCATGCTGGTCTTCCCTATAGTCTTCTTTGCCCTTAGGCTCAACCTGGATGGACTCCTCTTCCCCACCTCAAGGCACATTTCTCATGACAACCGAAGGTTTACCATTATCACCGTCTCACTCCTCGCTGTGATTTATCTTGCTGCCAACTTCATACCAAGCATCTGGGATGCGTTCCAGTTCACCGGTGCTACAGCTGCTGTCCTGATTGGTTTCATCTTTCCTGCCATGATCATACTGAGGTAATCAGCATTCTGTTTGTGATGTGTGCCCCGATGTTTGTGGGTTTCCTTTTGGTTTACGTGTTCAATAATTTTATTCTGCTCATTGTTTCTTCAGGGATTCTTATGGGATTGCAACCAAGCGCGACAAGGTTTTAGCTGTAACCATGATTGTGCTTGCTGTGCTCTCCAATTCAGTGGCCCTGTACAGCGATGCGATGAGCATCTTCTACAGGAAGGTGGAGGCCTAGTCTGCTCCATGCCTCCATACTCCAAGGGAATAAGTCCAATGCACATGCACAATTCGGAGTGATTATTGAGCTTTAGTTAGTATATTGCGCAGTCAAGCAATGTGATTTCATGGTGGCCACTAATTTTTGTTTTGGACACTTGAGAGGATTTTGTTTGCTGCATTTGTCTAGTTCCTTGAACATGTAATCCGGCTCAGCATCTAGATGAGCAATTTGTGATCTGGTCGCAGGTGTTTGTATTTATTGGCAAGAACAAGATTTTTATTTACTTTTTGGGGTCATGTACATGTTCATATTCGATCATCTTGAAATGGATGTTTGAGAAAGCTCTTTGTATGCAATGAACTGAACCATATTCTAGGGGGAGACATTGTTGTGGATATATCATGTACATTTGCACCGACGTTTTCCTCACCTGTGAAAAAGGCGAACACCGAGCCGCAAACCTAGGCACGACTATCGTGGTTGTGTCTTCTCTTGTGGCCACAAGTAGGGGTCAGGATCTTCTACGGTCCCATTAGGTAGAAAAACTTTGACTTACCCTTTTATTCTTTTTTTTTCATGTTTTGAAAATGTGACATGTAGCGTGGTGCGTGCTATCAATGGTGTCCAATCACCACACTTCACACCCTTAATTTCATAGAAAATGAAAAATGATACATAGTCTGAATTGTGCAATCCTATAAGGCACCGTTTATACCATAGCGCACAATCAGACAATTCACATTAGTAGAAAAATAATGCCAAAAGGTTTACCCTAATAACATATAAAAATAGGTTGTCGTACTTACCGCACAATTAAAATAGGTTGCGTATTGAAGATACTAAAAATCATAACTGTCAACATTTTTCTTTGAGGAATATTGTGAAACAGTTTGTGACGTGGCCTCTAAATAGCAATTCTGTCGATAAAAACGCTTAGGTCCCCTTTGGTTTGCAAGAATTTTATTGTAATACTATAGGATAAGATTTTTACAGAAAAATGTATTTTTTTAGGACCCTTTGGTTTGCAGAATGGATTGCTATTCTTATCTAGAATTGGTTTCTACCATTCCCAGTTCAAGGAAAGAATTTTTTAGCTCAGACCTACTATAACAAATCTCATCTTATGAATCAAACAACATCTCTATAGCCTATAGGTATTGACATACATGTCATTTTTTTTCTTGAGGTAAAACATACATGTCATCTGATTTCCCAAAAAATTCTCTTTTTTTTGAGACAAATTTCCCAAAAATTCTTATTCTTATTCTTAAGTACGGGCCTTCCATTTTATATTGGGTCCCATCATGACGGCCCAGCAAACTGCATTTGTTTTTTTTTAGCGGACAGAGAAGTTCTCAGCAGAGCAGACAGGCGAACGAGCCCAAGCCCGATTCCTACTCGGCGGGAGCGGGTGGAAGCGCCGGCGATGGCGACCCCGGCGAAGGAGGAGGCGGCGGCAGGGAAGAGAGACGAGCTCGCCGACTCGCTGTCCGAGCTCTTCACCAACGTCTCCCTCATGGTCCGCGGCGAGCTCCAGGTCCGTCCATCCGCCACACTCGAGCCCACCCCTCACAATCCCCGCGGCATCTCCAAAGCTTTAGACGGCGAATCACGGCCTTCACGAGGCCCCCTGATCTCAGCTGTCGTGTGCAAATGGACGAAAAGAAGAGCGATTTGATTCCGCACCCAACTGTTTGGTGTTGATTTGATGATTGGCTAACGCGATAAAAAAAAAATCGTGCCATAACCCTAGCGCCGCAGAGCCCGTGGTCGTTCGTTCAGATTTCCTAGCTTGGACTGGTGCACGGATTTTTCTAGGTATTTTCTGGATCTGATACGCTCACGGGGGCTTCGTTAACGTTTGCCCCCATTTGGTTTCGATGCCTCAGTTCGAAGGACTGGTAGTGGCAGAGGAAAGCAATCACTGATCATGTATTGCTAAAGTGGATTTTCTACCATGGAATTGGTACGCCAAAATGGATACATGTCCGCTGCATTCTCTGGACACCAGTAGTTGCTACGCAATGTGCTTTAGTGCATCCATTCCCAGGTTATTTCTCATTTATGCTTGAAGGCGCGAAACTCGGTTGGCTTTATTTGTGATTTGAAATGGCTGTGTTCAGAATTTGTAGCCTAGGCTATGGGGTCTGTGCTCGGTTCTTTGTTTCTCGAGGGATTGAGTACTTATTCAGGGGCCAAAAATGCATCACAACTCAGATAGTACTACACTTTTGTAGCTCACAGATGACACATTTATATAGGCGTTGCTTCGTTTAACATGACAAGGTATCACTGAAGTGCATGAATTTAGATTGGCAGCAGAAGTCGCAGAACATTGATTTGCTTACTTAATCAAAAGAAGAAAAGTAGATCAATGGTATTGACATTGACAGACCTTTGCACAGATAGAGGCCATCCACTTGGTTTGGTTCTTGTGCTATGTCGTGTACCAAACGGCTTTCGGGTACTGTACTAATTCTCATACAGTGAGATTATTTTCATGTTTGCCAACAAAGCGTTATTTTCATTTGAGCAATAAATGGTGTACTTCTAGTCTAGTTTTGACGGGAAGCGCTTTGGTAGCTAAGGGTAATTAAATGTATTTGTAAATAACTTCACCAAACCATGTAGATTTATTGAAGGTTAAGAGATGGTTAATATTTTCTTAATCTGAATCTTCAGTGAAAAATGACAGATTTAATATAACTTTAGATTTAACTTTCTAAATTGTATTTAAAAAAAAGGTCAACTCTCCATTGCTGATGTTTATCGATAGTGTTACTGACTTCTGGTGTTATCAGCATTTGTTATATGTCAGCATTTATTTTTCTCTTAAGATGTCACATCCTTTTCAGGGAACCAACAACCAGCTCTCGCTGCTTGAAAAGATGAATCAACGTGTGACCGAGGAATACAGCAATTATGGAGACGTTGTGTCCGGTCTGCGAGTTTTTGTAGAACAACTGAATGAGAAAAACCAACGATTTGACGAGTATACAACGCAGATCGACGCGATAGACCAGCAGGTGAGTGAGTTTGAGGCAGTGGTGTCCATGCTTGATAAGCATGTCTCCATGTTGGAGAAGAAAGTGAAGTCCGCATATCACATTGCTCCCACGCAATGATTCATGTCCAAGCATCCCATCATGTCCTGTTCTCTTCACAATAATCGAGCATATATGTATCTAGTAGCTAAACACGTTTGGATGGGGAAAGTTACACTCTGGCCCTAATGTTTCCACCATTGCTGTACTTTCAGTCTTGTGGTGCAACTGCATAGACGAGTTGCGGTGTTCCTTCCAGGCACTTGTATAATACTCCCTCCGTTCCAAATTACTCGTTGCAGAAATGGATGTATCTAGAACTAAAATACATGTAGATACATCCATTTCTGCGACGAGTAATTCGGAACGGAGGGAGTACGTACTACTTGCTATTATGGAGACAAATAGACAGCACCATAAGATTTCCCTCCCCCACTTGTCATTCCTGCGATGAACGCTGGGGAATCTTTGAACGAGATGATTGTTGTTGCGGATCATCTGTTGCTGCTATGGTGGCTAATACACAGCAGTGTAAGATTTTGTTCCCACTTGTCTTTCCTGTGATGAAATGTTATCTTTTGGTAGCGAATGAGATGATAGTTGCAGAGCTTAATCATGCAGTTTCACCTTAACTATTGTGCAACCAGCATGTCTCCGTTGTGCAACTCTGATGGCTGGACTGGCATTCTCATGTGCACGTTAGTGTTACAAAGATTCGCGCGAATTTTCAATCCATGGAATCGATCTCGTAAGGACTGGTCAATGACAAATGACATGTGGTGACAGAGGAGTTGAAGCCCCTCCTGCCACTGAATTTCTTGGTCTGTCACGTTTTCACATGCGACTTGGCATCATGCATGCCTCTGTATCATTGCAGCTGTGCTCATGGACTTGACTGACTCCAAATTTCTTACACAAGCTCATATGTAAAATATCTTCAAAAGAAAATCATGACACTTTAGTATCCAAACCGAAGTGTAGAGAATGATTTGGTGTGTCGATAATTGATTGGTCATCACCAAAAACTGTAAAACTGTCATCACCTTCCTTGATAAGATAGAAGAATCGCGTACTTTGTCCACCCTCGAACGCTCCTTGCGCACCCAAGTGGCTTTCTCGCTGCATCGGCACAACGCTCTTTCCGCGCTTTACTTGCGCCAACGTGCCAAAATTAAAGATTGTGCCCTCGGAGATGAGAACTCAGAGTATTTCCACCTTTGCGCCACTATTCGTATGCGTAAAAACCAGATAAAGGCCTTCACCGTAAATGGCGTTGATGTTTCCTCTCACTCAGGCAAACATCAGGCCATGCGTGAGTACTTTAAAAAAATCATCGGCTCTCCTATCGCCTATGACATGCCCCCCAACCTGGATGAGTTGGTTTCAACATCTCGGCTCAATTCGTCTCAGTCCAACGCTCTATGCGTGCCTTTCACCCTAGATGGGCTCAAGAAGGCCTTGCTCTCCATGAAAGACAACGCGAGTCCAGGCCCCGATGGCTTTGGGCCGGCTTTTTATAAAGCAAATTGGGACCTTGTTAAAAACGATCTGATGCATCTTTTAGCTTCTTTTCACTCTTGCACCACCGACCTTACAAGCATCAACAAGTCCTTTATCGTTCTCATTCCTAAAAAACTAGGAACTTCTGAGCCCGATCACCTTCGGTCCATCTCTCTACAGAATTGCTCTGTAAAACTCTGCTCCAAATGCCTAACCAATAGAGTTCAACCGCTTATTCCGGACCTCATCCACCCTGACCAATCTGGGTTCATTAAAGGACGAAACATTGCGGAAAATTTCATCCTTGCTGCGGATATTGTCCAAGCTTGCCACAAGTGGAATTGTCCGGCTATAGTTCTAAAATTAGACTTTAAGAAAGCTTTCGACTCAGTCTCCTGGGACTGTCTGTGCAATATCCTCAAGGCGAAAGGTTTCCCGGACACTTGGATTCGTTGGATTATGATGTTAAATAACTCCAGTCAATCAGCCATTCTGCTAGACGGTGTCCCTGGGAATTGGATCCAATGCAAAAATGGCCTTAGGCAAGGCGATCCTATCTCTCCATACCTATTTATAATTGTTGCCGGCATACTGGAACGTATGATTCTTCACGCCTCTAACCAAGGTCTTCTGCAACATCCAATTATCCCAAACTCCCCCTGTCCGGTGTTGCAGTATGCCGAAGACACTCTCATTATCATCAAGGCCGACTCCGACCATCTAGCCCACCTTAAACTTATTTTGCATAACTTCTCTTTGGCTACTGGGCTTACGATCAACTTTGAAAAAAGCACGTTCGCCCCGGTCCATGTAAACCCTCACTCTGCTACGGTTATGGCGTCCTCTCTAGGTTGCTCAGTTGCCTCTTTCCCTCAAAATTACCTTGGCCTCCCTTTATCTACGCATAAATTACGGCTGCTAGATTTCCACCCTATGATCGCTAAGGTTGACAAGCGGTTGGTCGGTTGGCGAGGACACCTTCTCTCTATAGCCGGTAGGGCGGTCCTCGTCAAGTCTGTTATTCGTGCCCTCCCTACCTACGCCATGAGCGCTATGCTTCTTCCTGCTGGCACCATTCTAGAGATTGACAAACGTTGTCGCGCTTTCTTTTGGGCGGGTGACGACACTGTCAATGGGGGACAGTGTAAGGTTGCTTGGGATGAGGTTTGTGCCCCGATTAGCAAAGGCGGTCTCGGTTTTCGTTGCCTACGCACCCACAATATTTGCCTCCTCCTCAAATCGCTAAGTAAAATCCACTGCCCAGGCAACGCCTCCTGGGAGACGTGGCTTGCTAACACCTACGGCTGGGCCGGTGGGCACTACATCGGAGACCCACATAGGTTACACACGAACGTCTGGAAAGATCTAACTTCCGGCCTTTCCTTTTTTTTCGCTCAATCGCACATGTCAAAATTGGCAACGGCATCTCTACTGCCTTCTGGCTGGATCTCTGGATCGGCGTGGTGCCTCTAGCTTCCCACTTTCCAAATCTCTTCTCACACACCACCAAACCGAATGTCTCAGTTGCCTTCATGCTAGCCGATGTGGACCTACGACCCTCGCTACAGCCACGTTTAACCAACGCTGCTAACTCCGAACTTCAATCCTTTGTGATCCCTATTAGCCACCGTTACCTTAATGGCGCATGTGCCAGATTCACGTATATGCAGGATTAACGACAAACCCCTCACTGTTGCTTATGCATATGATGCGGCTTTTGCCTCTCGGCCAGAGGATCTGTTCGCAGACTTCATCTGGGGGAAGAACTATGCGACTAACCAATGCAGGTTGTTTCTCTGGCTCGCACACAAAGGGCGATTATTCACCAACGAGCGTCGATTCCGAAGAAGTCTGTCAGACTCTGACTCCTGCCTGTTCTGCTCGGAAACTGAATCAACTTCCCACATGCTGCTACACTGCACAACGGCCTCTGGGGTCTGTACAGTTGTCGACTCCCTAAACATTGCTCCTGCTGATTGTGAGACAATACATGACCTGCAAAATCCACAGCATACATGCAAGGCCCGCAACACGGTCATCATGGCTATCCTCTGGAGTGTCTGGAAAAGAAGAAACGCCAAAATTTTCAGAAACGAGGTGGAATCTTTGGGAACTGTTCTCCGTCGTGCTGCTCCAAAAAATCTTCTTTTGGTCAAGCAGATGTGCTAATGAGTCCCGGAAACAAACTCTGATTGAATGGGGGATTATGTTGTCCCGGCTGGATGTAGCTTAGTCCCTAGCTTTTTATTTTCTCCTTACCCCCCTCCCGCACTCTCTGTAAATACTATGTAAAACAAAATCAATAAAATGAGTTCAGGTTGGCCTTGCCCACCGTAGTTCCCTCAAAAAATTTGATTGATCATGCACTAGGCACATATATATAGGTACAAGGGGTGCGACCGATATCTTTTCTCCTAAGATACATGTACATACAGAGGGACACAGACACTACAAGTACTGCATACAAAACACAGACCTACGTACATGTACACATGTTTAACACCCCCCCCTCCCCGCAGTCGAAGCGTAGCCGGTGACGCAGAGACTGGACCGAAAGCACTCGAATGTCGAGGTGGGTAGTCCCTTCGTCATAACGTCGGCGAACTGCTGATCGGTGGGCACATGGAGAACTATTGATCGTTGGGCACATGGAGAACGCGAACACGACCAAGTGCGACGTGCTCCCTGACGAAGTGTATGTCGAGCTCAATGTGATTCGTTCGTCGGTGATGGACAGGGTTAGCAGCTAGGTACACCGCGGAGACGTTGTCATACTAGAAAAGCGTCGCCTTGGTAACCTCACAGAGCAACTCTTGAAGTAGTTGTTGATGTCTACTACACAACCTTCTTCTTGTAGATGTTGTTGGGTCTCCAAGTGCAGAGGTTTGTAGGACAGTAGCAAATTTCCCTCAAGTGGATGACCTAAGGTTTATCAATCCGTAGGAGGCGTAGGATGAAGATGGTCTCTCTCAAGCAACCCTGCAACCAAATAACAAAGAGTCTCTTGTGTCCCCAACACACCCAATACAATGGTAGATTGTATAGGTGCACTAGTTCGGCGAAGAGATGGTGATACAAGTGCAATATGGATAGTAGATAAAGGTTTTTGTAATCTGAAAATATAAAAACAGCAAGGTAACTAATAATAAAAGTGAGCGTAAACGGTATTGCAATGATAGGAAACAAGGCCTAGGGTTCATACTTTCGCTAGTGTAAGTTCCCTCAACAATAATAACATAATTGGATCATATAACTATCCCTCAACATGCAACAAAGAGTCACTCCAAAGTCACTAATAACGGAGAACAAACGAAGAGATTATGGTAGGGTACGAAACCACCTCAAAGTTATTCTTTCCAATCAATCCGTTGGGTTATTCCTATAAGTGTCACAAACAGCCCTAGAGTTCGTACTAGAATAACACCTTAAGACACAAATCAACCAAAACCCTAAGTCACCTAGATACTCCAATGTCACCTCAAGTATCCGTGGGTATGATTATACGATATGCATCACACAATCTTAGATTCATCTATTCAACCAACACATAGGACCTCAAAGAGTGCCCCCAAAGTTTCTACCGGAGAATCACGATGAAAACGTGTGCCAACCCCTATGCATAGGTTCATGGGCGGAACCCGCAAGTTGATCACCAAAACATACATCAAGTGAATCACGTGGTATCCCATTGTCACCACAGGTACGCACGGCAAGACATACATCAAGTGTTCTCAAATCTTTAAAGACTCAATCCGATAAGATTACTTCAAAGGGGAAACTCAATTCATTACAAGAGAGTAGAGGGGAAGGAGAAACATAAGATCCAACTATAATAGCAAAGCTCGCGATACATCAAGATCGTGCCAAATCAAGAACACGAGAGAGAGAGAGATCAAACACATAGCTACTGGTACATACCCTCAGCCCCGAGGGAGAACTACTCCCTCCTCGTCATGGAGAGCACCGGGATGATGAAGATGGCCACCGGAGAGGGATTCCCCCCTCCGGCAGGGTGCCGGAACGGGTCTAGATTGGCTTTCGGTGGCTATGGAGGCTTCTGGCGGCGGAACTCCCGATCTAATCTCTGTTCTAGAAGTTTTAGGATACGTGGGTATATATGGGTGAAAGGAGTACGTCGGTGGACCGAAGGGGGGGCCACGAGGCAGGGGGCGCGCCCAGGGGGGTGGGCACGCCCCTACCCTCGTGAGCTCCTCCTTCATCTTCTGACATAGGGTCCAAGTCTATCCGGTAGGTTTCCTTCCAAAAATAACTTCTCCAGTTGATTTCGTTCTGTTTCGACTCCGTTTGATATTCCTTTTTTTCGAAACACTGAAATAGGCATAAAACAGCAAATCTGGGTTGGGCCTCCGGTTAATAGGTTAGTCCCAAAAATAATATAAAAGTGGAAAATAAAGCCCAATATTGCCCAAAACAGTAGATAATATAGCATGGAGCAATAAAAAATTATAGATACGTTGGAGACGTATCAGCTGTCGTAGCCAAGAGCACTCCGCGACGGCGTTGGCCACGGCCGGTACTCAGCCTCGGCGCTCGATCGTGAGATCGTGGGTTGTCGTTTAGACGACCACGAAATCAGAGAGGGCCCAAGGTAGACGCAGTAGCCGAAAGTGGAGCGTCGAGTGTCGGGACACCCAGCCCAGTCGGCATCGGAGTAGGCGACAAGGCTGGTGTTAGATGATGCCGTCAGGGTGAGACCCATGGCTATGGTGCCACGTATATACCGAAGAATACATTTCACTAGAGCCCAATGAGTGTCACGAGGAGCATGCATATGAAGGCACACCTGCTGGACAGCGTACTGAATGTCCGGACGCGTCAGCGTGAGGTACTGAAGTGCACCGACGATGGAGCGGTAGGAGGGAGCGTCGGACGCCGGAGAGCCATCGACGGCGGGCACCTTAGCATTTGTGTCGACATGCATAGAAGCAGGATTGCAGTTAAGCATGCTCGCTCGCTCTAGAAGCTCGTAGGCGTACTTCTTCTGGTGCAGGAAGAAGCCAGTGGCCCGGTGCACAACCTCGATGCTGAGGAAGTAGTGAAGAGCCCCCAAGTCCTTGAGGGTGAAGTCAGTGCCAAGGCGAGCTGTGATCTGCTGAAGGAGCGCTAGCGAGGATGCAGTCATGATGATGTCATCAACGTACAGGAGGAGGTACGCGGTGGCGGGGCCCTGGAGATAAACGAACAAGGAGGCATCAGACCGTGTGGCCCGGAACCCCTGCTGCTGAAGGAAGGTCGCAATCTGCTGGTATTAGGCCCGAGGCGCCTGCTTCAGCCCGTAGAGAGAACGGGAGAGCAAGCACACGTGGTCCGGATAGTCGGTGTCAACGAAACCAGTAGGCTGCTGACATAACACATGCTCGTCGAGATGGCCATTCAAGAAAGCATTAGACACATCGAGCTGGTGGACTGGCCAGGCGCGAGAAACAGCAAGCTGGAGGACAGCGCGAATCGTGCCCGGTTTGACAACCGGGGCGAAGGTGTCGGTGAAGTCCACGCCGGCACGCTGGCGGAAGCCGCGCACCACCCAACGCGCCTTGTAGCGCTCGAGAGAGAGCCGTCGGGGCGAGTCTTGTGGCGGAAGACCCACTTGCCAGTGATGACATTGGCACAGGGAGACCGCAGGACAAGCTGCCACGTACGGTTGCGCTGCAAGGCGTCAAACTCCTCACGCATCACAGCTAGCCAGTTCGAATCCCGAAGGGCTGCGCTAGCGGAGGTGGGGAGCGGAGACGGCGCCAAGGTAGATGCAGCAGGCGTGTATTCAACAGACGGGTAGCGCGTGCTAGGACGAAGCATCCCAGTCCGAGCTCGAGTGACCGCGGAGGAGGCCGCAACGGGGACGGTCGTGGGGGCCGCGTTGGCGGGGGTCGTGGCGACGGGGGCCCCGACAGGAGCCAAGGCGACGGGGGCCGCGGCAGGGGGGCCACGACGGGGGCTGCGGCGACAGGGGCCGCCGGCGCGGGGAGCACGGGCAGGGCAGAGCCCAGTGCGCGGCTGGGCGGTTCGCCGGAGGTGGAGGCAGGGGCGTGATACGTCTCCGTCGTATCTATAGTTTTTGATTGATCCATGCCAATATTCTACAATTTTCATATACTTTTGGCAACTTTTTATACTATTTTTGGGACTAACATATTGATCCAGTGCCCAGTACCAGTTCCTGTTTGTTGCATGTTTTTTGTTTCGCAGAATATCCATATCAAACGGAGTCCAAACGGGATAAAAACCAACGGAGAATTTTTTTTGGAATATATGTGATTTTGGGGAAGAAAAATCCATGCGAGACGATGCCCGAGGGGGAAAGAGGCAGGGGGCGCACCCCAGGGGGTCAGGCGCGCCCTGGGCCCTCGTTGCCACCCCGTAAGGCGGTTGGTGCCCTTCTTTCGCCGCAAGAAAGCTAATATCCGGATAGAGATCGTGTTAAAATTTCAGCCCAATCGGAGTTACAGATCTCCGGGAATATAAGAAACGGTGAAAGGGCAGAATCTAGGAACGCAGAAACAGAGAGAGACAGAGAGACAGATCCAATCTCGGAGGGGCTCTCGCCCCTCCCGTGCCATGGAGGCTGCTACCTCTTGAGCACTGTGTTGGATTTCCTTGAAGAGGAAAGGATGATGCAGCAAAGTAGCATAAGTATTTCCCTCAGTTTTTGAGAACCAAGGTATCAATCCAGTAGGAGGCTACGCGCTATTCCCTCGTACCTGCACAAAACAAATAGCTCCTCGCAATGAACACGATAAGGGGTTGTCAATCCCTTCACGATCACTTACGAGAGTGAGATCTGATAGATATGATAAGATAATATTTTTGGTATTTTTTTGATAGAGATGCAAAGTAAAATAAACGCAAAGTAAATAAATAAGTGGAAGATTAATATGATGAAGATAGACCCGGGGGCCATAGGTTTCACTAGTGGCTTCTCTCAAGAGCATAAGTATTTTATGGTGGGTCAACGAATTACTGTTGAGCAATTGACAGAATTGAGCATAGTTATGAGTGTATCTAGGTATGATCATGTATATAGGCATCACGTCCGAGACAAGTAGACCGACTCCTGCCTACATCTACTACTATTACTCCACTCATCGACCGCTATCCAGCATGCATCTAGAGTATTAAGTTCATGGAAACAGAGTAACGCCTTAAGCAAGATGACATGATGTAGAGGGATAAATTCATGCAATATGATAAAAAAACATCTTGTTATCCTCGATGGCAACAATACAATACGTGCCTTGCTGCCCCTACTGTCACTGGGAAAGGACACCGCAAGATTGAACCCAAAGCTAACCACTTCTCCCATTGCAAGAAAGATCAATCTAGTAGGCCAAACCAAACTGATAATTCAAAGAGACTTGCAAAGATAACCAATCATACATAAAAGAATTCAGAGAAGATTCAAATATTGTTCATAGATAATCTTGATCATAAACCCACAATTCATCGGTCTCAACAAACACACCGCAAAAATAAGATTACATCGAATAGATCTCCACAAGAGAGGGGGAGAACTTTGTATTGAGATCCAAAAAGAGAGAAGAAGCCATCTAGCTAATAACTATGGACCCGAAGGTCTGAGGTAAACTACTCACACTTCATCGAAGAGGCTATCGTGTTGATGTAGAAGCCCTCCGTGATGGATGCCCCCTCCGGCGGAGCTCCGGAACAGGCCCCAAGATGGGATCTCGTGGATACAGAAAGTTGCGGCGGTGGAATTAGGTTTTTGGCTCCGTATCTGATCGTTTGGGGGTACGTAGGTATATATAGGAGGAAGGAGTACGTCGGTGGAGCAACAGGGGGCGCACGAGGGTGGAGGGCGCGCCTTGGGGGGGGGGGGGGGGGGGGGGGGGGGGGGGGGGGGGGGGGGGGGGGGGTAGGCGCGCCCCTACCTCGTGGACTCCTCCTTTGTTTCTTGACGTAGGGTCCAAGTCTCCTGGATCTTGTTCATTCCAAAAATCACGTTCCCGAAGGTTTCATTCCGTTTGGACTCCGTTTGATATCCCTTTTCTTCGAAACCCTAAAACAGGCAAAAAAAACAGCAATTCTGGGCTGGGCCTCCGGTTAATATGTTAGTCCCAAAAGTAATATAAAAGTGGATAATAAAGCCCAATAATGTCCAAAACAGTAGACAATATAGCATGGAGCAATAAAAAATTATAGATACGTTGGAGACGTATCAAGCATCCCCAAGCTTAATTCCTGCTCGTCCTCGAGCAGGTAAATGATAAAAAAGATAATTTTTGATGTGGAATGCTACCTAGCATAATCTTGATCATGTATCTAATCATGGCATGAATATTAAGATACAAGTGATTCAAAGCAATAGTCTATCATTTGACATAAAAACAATAATACTTCAAGCCTACTAATAAAGCAATCATGTCTTTTCAAAATAACATGGCCAAAGAAAGTTATCCCTACAAAATCATATAGTCTGGCTATGCTCCATCTTCACCACACAAAATATTCAAATCATGCAAACCCCGATGACAAGCCAAGCAATTGTTTCATACTTTTGACGTTCTCAAACATTTTCAACTTTCACGCAATACATGAGCATGAGCCATGGACATAGCACTATAGGTGGAATAGAATGGTGGTTGTGGAGAAGACAAAAAGGAGAAGATAGTCTGACATCAACTAGGCGTATCAACGGGCTATGGAGATGCCCATCAATAGATATCAATGTGAGTGAGTAGGGATTGCCATGCAACGGATGCACTAGAGCTATAAGTGTATGAAAGCTCAACAAAAGAAACTAGTGGGTGTGCATCCAACTCGCTTGCTCACGAAGACCTGGGGCATTTTGAGGAAGCCCATCATTGGAATATACAAGCCAAGTTCTATAATGTAAAATTCCCACTAGTATATGAAAGTGACAACAAAGGAGACTCTCTATCATGAAGATCATGGTGCTACTTTGAAGCACAAGTGTGGTAAAAAGAATAGTAGCATTGCCCCTTCTCTCTTTTTCTCTCATTTTTTTTTGGGCTTCATTGGCCTCTTTTATTTATTTATTTTCGTCCGGAGTCTCATCCCGACTTATGGGGGAATCATAGTCTCCATCATCCTTTCCTCACTGGGGCAATGCTCTAATAATGATGATCATCACACTTTTATTTACTTACAACTCAAGAATTACAACTCAATACTTAGAACAAGATATGACTCTATATGAATGCCTCCGGTGGTGTACCGGGATGTGCAACGACTCATGAGTGACATGTATGAAAGAATTATGAATTGTCGCTTTGCCAAAAATACGATGTCAACTACATGATCATGCTAAGCAATATGACAATGATGGAGTGTGTCATAATAAACGGAACGGTGGAAAGTTGCATGGCAATATATCTCGGAATGGCTATGGAAATGCCATAATAGGTAGGTATGGTGGCTGTTTTGAGGAAGGTATATGGTGGGTGTATGTGGTATGTGGGTGGACCGGTGCTTGGGTACTGTCCTTACTTGGACAAGCATCCCACTTATGATTAACCTCTATTGCAAGCATCTGCAACTACAACAAAGGTATTAAGGTAAACCTAACCATAGTATGAAACATATGGATCCAAATCAGCACCTTACAAAGCAACGCATAAACTAGGGTTTAAGCTTCTGTCACTCTAGCAACCCATCATCTACTTATTACTTCCCAATGCCTTCCTCTAGGCCCAAATAATGGTGAAGTGTTATGTAGTCGACGTTCACATAACACCACTAGAGGCTAGACAACATACATCTCATCAAAATATTGAACAAATACCAAATTCACATGACTACTAATAGCAAGACTTCTCCCATGTCCTCAGGAACAAACGTAACTACTCACAAAGCATATTCATGTTCATAATCAGAGGGGTATTAATATGCATATAGGATCTGAACATATGATCTTCCACCAAATAAACCAACTAGCATCAATTACAAGGAGTAATTAACACTACTAGCAACCTACTAGTACCAATCCCGGACTTGGAGACAAGAATTGGATACAAGAGATGAACTAGGGTTTTGAGAGGAGATGGTGCTTATGAAGATGTTGATGGAGATTGCCCTCTCCCAATGAGAGGAGCATTCGTGATGACAATGGAGATGATTTCCTCCTCCCGGAGGGAAGTTTCCCCGGCAAAACAGCTCTGCCGGAGCCCTAGATTGGATCCGCCAAGGTTCCGCCTCGTGGCGGCGGAGTTTCGCTCGGGAAGATGGATTATGATTTTTTCCTTATCGAAAGACACCATATAGCAGAAGATGACCATCAGAGGGCCACCAGGGGGCCCACAAGGTAGGGGGCGTACCCAGGGGGGTAGGACGCGCCCCCACCCTCGTGGGCAGGGTGTGCCCCCCTGGTGAACTTCTTCCGCTGAGTATTTTTATATATTCTGAAAACGTCTTCCGTGAAGTTTCAGGACTTTTGGAGCTGTGCAGAATAGGTCTCTAATATTTGCTCCTTTTCCAGCCCAGAATCCCAGCTGCCGGCATTCTCCCTCTTTATGTAAACCTTGTAAAATAAGAGAGAATAGGCATAAGTATTGTGACATAATGTGTAATAACAACCCATAATGCAATAAATATCGATATAAAAGCATGATGCAAAATGGACGCATCAGTATGATACCGGCGAAAGGTGCGCGGTATTAGAGAGGCTAGCAATGGTGGAAGGAGGAAAAGTGCATATAATCCATGGACTCAACATTAGTCATAAAGAACTCATATACTTATCGCAAAAATCTACAAGTCATCAAAGAAAAGTAATTACGCGCATGCTCCTAGGGGGATAGATTGGTAGGAAAAGACCATCGCTCGTCCCCGACCGCCACTCATAAGGAAGACAATCAAAAAATAAATCATGCTTCGACTTCATCACATAACGGTTATCATAAAGTAAAAAGCAAAGTAAATAAATAAGTATTGGAAGATTAATATGATGAAGATAGACTCCGGGGCCATAGGTTTCACAAGTGGCTTCTTTCAAGAGCATAAGTATTTTACGGTGGGTGAACGAATTACTGTTGAGCAATTAACAGAATTGAGCATAGTTATGAGAGTATCTAGGTATGATCATGTATATATGCATCACGTCCGAGACAAGTAGACCGACTCCTGCCTGCATCTACTACTATTACTCCACTCATCGACCGCTATCCAGCATGCATCTAGAGTATTAAGTTCATGGAAACAGAGTAACGCCTTAAGCAAGATGACATGATGTAGAGGGATAAATTCATGCAATATGATAAAAACCCCATCTTGTTATCCTCGATGGCAACAATACAATACATGCCTTGCTGCCCCTACTGTCACTAGGAAAGGACACTGCAAGATTGAACCCAAAGCTAAGCACTTCTCCCATTGCAAGAAATGTCAATCTAGTAGGCCAAACCAAACTGATAATTCGAAGAGACTTGCAAAGATACCCAATCATACATAAAAGAATTCAGAGAAGATTCAAATATTGTTCATAGATAATCTTGATCATAAACCCACAATTCATCGATCTCAACAAACACACCGCAAAAAGAAGATTACATCGAATAGATCTCCACAAGAGAGGGGGAGAACTTTGTATTGAGATCCAAAAAGAGAGAAGAAGCCATCTAGCTAATAACTATGGACCCGAAGGTCTGAGGTAAACTACTCGCACTTCATCAGAGAGGCTATGGTGTTGATGTAGAAGCCTGCCCCCTCCGGCGAAGCTCGGGAATAGGCCCCAAGATGGGATCTCGTGGATACAGAAAGTTGCGGCGATGGAATTAGGTTTTTGGCTCTGTATCTGATCGTTTGGGGGTACGTAGGTATATATAGGAGGAAGGAGTACGTCGATGGAGCAACAAGGGGCCCACGAGGGTGGAGGGCGCGCCTAGGGGAGGGGGGGGGGGTAGGCGTGCCCCCTACCTTGTGGCATCCTCCTTTGTTTCTTGATGTAGGGTCCAAGTCTCCTGGATGTTGTTTGTTTCGAAAATCATGTTCCCGAAGGTTTCATTCCGTTTGGACTCAGTTTGATATTCCTTTTCTTCAAAACCCTAAAATAGGCAAAAAAACCAGCAATTCTAGGTTGGGCCTCCGGTTAATAGGTTAGTCCCAAAAGTAATATAAAAGTGGATAATAAAGCCCAATAATGTCCAAAACAGTAGATAATATAGCATGGAGCAATCAAAAATTATAGATACATTGGAGACATATCAGAGGCCATGGACCAGAGGGGAAACCCTTATCCCATCTAGGGGGGAGGTCAAGGAAGAAGAAGGGGGGCTCTCCCCCCTCTCTCCCGGTGGCGCTGGAACGCCGCCGGGGCCATCATCATCACCGCAATCTACACCAATAACTTCACCGCCATAATCAGCAACTCTTCCCCCCTCTATGCAGTGGTGTAACCCCTCTTTTGCCTGCTGTAATCTCTACTTAAACATGGTGCTCAACGCTATATATAATTTCCCAATGATGTATGGCTATCCTATGATGTTTGAGTAGATCCACTTTGTCCTATGGGTTATTTGATGATCAAGATTGGTTTGAGTTGCATGTTTTATTATTGGTGTTGTCCTATGGTGCTCTCCGTGTCGCGCAAGCATGAGGGATTCCCGCTGTAGGGTTTGCAATATGTTCATGATTTGCTTATGGTGGGTGGCGTGAGTGATAGAAGCACAGACCCGAGTAACTAGGTTGTTTGCATATGGGATAAAGGGGACTTGATACTTTAATGCTATGGTTGGGTTTTACCTTAATGATCTTTAGTAGTTGCGGATGCTTGCTAGAGTTCCAATCATAAGTGCATATGATCCAAGTAGAGAAAGTATGTTAGCTTATGCCTCTCCCTCAAATAAAATTGCAATAATGATTACCGGTCTAGTTATCGATTGCCTAGGGACAAATAACTTTCTCGTAACAAAAAGCTCTCTACTAAAACTAATTTAGTTGTGTCTTTATCTAAACAACACCTAATTTTTATTTACATAATCTTTATTACCTTGCAAACCTATCCAATAACACCTACAAAATACTTCTAGTTTCATACTTATTCTAGGTAAAGCGAACGTCAAGCGTGCGTAGAGTTGTATTGGTGGTCGATAGAACTTGAGGGAATATTTGTTCTACCTTTAGCTCCTGCTTGGGTTCGACACTCTTACTTATCCAAAACTGTTGTGATCCCCTATACTTGTGGGTTATCAAGACCTTTTTCTGGCGCCGTTGTCGGGGAGCAATAGCGTGGGGTGAATATTCTCGCGTGTGCTTGTTTGCTTTATCACTAAGTAATTTTTATTTGCTGTTCTTTATCTTTAGTTATGGATATGGAACACGAAATACAAAAAAATAGGTGTACTTGCTGCTCATGGAGATGAGGAACCTCCTAAAACCCTCGATGCTCGTTATGTGACAGATATTATGTACTACTTTGATAATCCAGAGAAAACCCCATTCAATTTGGTAATGGGAGACACGTTGAATCAACATGAATACTTTAGGGATTATCGCTTGACTCAAAAAGGGAAACTATTATGGGATCAAATTTATATGTTGAAGTGGTATGCTAGGCAACTATGTTTGAGATATGATTATACTTGTTTCTCTAGGATGAAGTCTCCACACCTTCCCTTTTCATGCAAATTTAATGATAATGAAACCTTAGCTTCTTGTGCTAGAGGTATATATGACTACTATGATGTGGAACAAATAGAAGAATTTGTTGCTTTTATGGGTGCTTATGAAATTGAATCTATGTACAAAGAATATGAAAATCTTTATGATGCTGTTTACAGAACTGAAAATTTAGCTATCCTTAAGTATTGTTATGATAATTATGAATACAATTCCGACATTGATGCGTTTATTTAGAAAGTCTCCGTTGTCCAAGAAGAGACTAATATTTTGCAGGAATCTATGGAAGAAAAAATTGACGAAACTATGAGCCCATTGGATGAAAAAGATGAGGAGGAGAGCGAAGAACAAAAGGAGGAACAATGGATTGATCACCCGTGCCCACCTTCTAATGAGAGTAACTCTTCAACTCATACATTGTTTAATTTCCCTTCGTGCTTACCGAAGGATGAATGCTATGATAATTGCTATGATCCCGTTGATTCTTTTGAAATATCCCTTTTTGATGATGCTTGCTATGCTTGTGGCCAAGATGCCAATATGAATTATGCTTATGGAGATGAACTTGCTATAGTTCCTTATATCAAACATGAAATTGTTGCCATTGCACCCACACATGATAGTCCTATTATCTTTTTGAACTCTCCCAACTACACTATATCGGAGAAGTTTGCTTTTATTAAGGATTATATTGATGGGTTGCATTTTACCGTTGCACATGATGATTTACATGAATATAATATGCATGTGCTTGCTGCTCCTACTTGCAATTATTATGAGAGAGGAACTATATCTCCACCTCTCTATGTTTCAAACACGATAAAATTGCAAGAGACTGTTTATATTATGCATTGGCCTTTATTATGTGTGCATGAATTGTTCTTTTATGACATGCTGATGCATAGGAAGAGAGTTAGACTTCGTTGTTGCATGATATATGTTACTTTATGCTCATTACTAAATGCCAAATCATTGTTAATTAAAATTGGCTTTGATATACCTTGGGATCCGGGTGGATCCATTACTTGAGCACTATATGCCTAGCTTAATGGCTTTAAAGAAAGCGCTGCCAGGGAGACAACCCGGAAGTTTTAGAGAGTCATTTATTTCTGTTGTGTGCTTTTATATAGTTTAAAAACAAAAAAATAAAGAGGGGAACCCAAAACTTTTCAAAAAGAAAAGTGAGAGTGAGATAGACGAGCATTGTGAAAGTGGGGGACGTCCTTGAACTTTGTTCATGCCCATGGAAACTTTGTGAATCTTAATTACATAAACTTTTCAACAAAAATAATTATCCTCTTGTACAATTCCATTGTATTATAAAAATAATGTGCCAAGGTTTGCCTTTAGGATGTTTTAGATGCTTGTTGGTTTGTACGGTGCTGGACAAAAACTTTGGCTGTAGCGCGTGATTTTAAATTTTTTGCTGGAACGTCAAATGGTTCTGATTCTTTTTGAAATGTATTTATATACAAATTGTTTATTTTTACTAATTTTGGTAGAATTTTTGGAGTACCATATGTATGGTGAATGTTCAGATTATTACAGACTGTTCTGTTTTCGACAGATTCTGTTTTTGATGCATAGTTTGCTTGTTTTGATGAAACTATCGATTTATATTAGTGGATTAAGCCATGAAAAATTTATATTACAGTAGCTACAATGCAAAACAAAATATGAGTTGGTTTTCAACGGTACTTAGAGTAGTGATTTGCTTTATTATACTAACGGATCTTACCGAGTTTTTTTGTTGAAGTTTTGTGTGGATGAAGTGTTCGATGATCGAGAAGGTCTCGACGTGAGAAGAAGGAAGAGAGGCAAAAGCTCAAGCTTGAGGATGACCGAGGCACCCCAAGTAAATATTCAAGGAGACTCAAGCGTCTAAGCTTGGGGATGCCCTGGAAGGCATCCCCTCTTTCTTCATCAAGTATCGGTATGTTTTCGGATTCGTTTCATTCATGTGATATGTGCAGATCTTGGAGCGTCTTTTGCATTTAGTTTTCATTTTTCTTTTACGCACCATGCTGGTATGATATAGTCCTTGGTTTATTTATAGAATGCTCTATGCACTTCACTTATATCTTTTGAGTATGGCTTTATAGAATGCTTCATGTGCTTCACTTATATCATTTGAAGTTTGGATTGCCTGTTTCTCTTTACATAGAAAACCGCCATTTGTAGAATGCTCTTTTGCTTCAATTATATTTGTTAGAGAGTGGGCATATCTTTTGTAGAAAGAATTAAACTCTCGTGCTTCACTTATATCTATTTAGAGAGATGACAGGAACTGGTCATTCACATGGTTAGTTATAAAATCCTACATAAAACTTGTAGATCACTGAATATGATATGTTTGATTCCTTGCAATAGTTTTGCGATATAAAGATGGTGATATTAGAGTCATGCTAGTGGGTAGTTGTGGATTGTAGAAATACTTGTGTTGAAGTTTGTGATTCCCGTAGCATGCACGTATGATGAACCGTTATGTGATGAAGTCGGAGCATGATTTATTTATTGATTGTCCTCCTTATGAGTGGCAGTCGGGGACGAGTGATGGTCTTTTCCTACCAATCTATCCCCCTAGGAGCATGCGCGTAGTACTTTGTTTCGATGACTAATAGATTTTTGCAATAAGTATGTGAGTTCTTTATGACTAATGTTGAGTCCATGGATTATACGCACTCTCACCCTTCCACCATTGCTAGCCTCTCTAGTATCGTGCAACTTTCGCTGGTACCATAAACTCACCATATACCTTCCTCAAAACAGCCACCATACCTACCTATCATGGCATTTCCATAGCCATTCCGAGATATATTGCCATGCAACTTCCATCATCATCATATACATGACTTGAGCATTCATTGTCATATTGCTTTGCATGATCGTAAGATAGCTAGCATGATGTTTTCGTGGCTGGTCCTTTTTTGATGTCATTACTACGCTAGATCATTGCACATCCCGGTACACCGCCGGAGGCATTCATATAGAGTCATATATTTGTTCTAGTATCGAGTTGTAATATTGAGTTGTAAGTAAATAAAAGTGTGATGATCATCATTATTAGAGCATTGCCCCAGTGAGGAAAGGATGATGGAGACTATGATTCCCGCACAAGTCGGGATGAGACTCCGGACGAAAAAAAGAGAAAGGCCAAAAAAAGAGAGATGGCCCAAAAAAAGAGAAAATAAAAAAATGAGAGAAAAAGAGAGAAGGGGCAATGCTACTATCCTTTTTCCACACTTGTGCTTCAAAGTAGCACCATGTTCTTCATATAGAGAGACTCTTGAGTTATCACTTTCATATACTAGTGGGAATTTTTATTATAGAACTTGGCTTGTATATTCCGATGATGGGCTTCCTCAAATGCCCGAGGTCTTCATGAGCAACCAAGTTAGATGCACACCCACTTAGTTTTCAGTCTGAGCTTTCATACACTTATAGCTCTTAGTGCATCCGTTGCATGGCAATCCCTACTCACTCACATTGATATCTATCGATGGGCATCTCCATAGCCCGTTGATATGCCTAGTTGATGTGAGACTATCTTCTCCTTTTTGTCTTCTCCACAACCACCATTCTATTCCACCTATAGTGCTATGTTCATGGCTCATGCTCATGTATTGCGTGAAAGTTGAAAATGTTTGAGAACGTCAAAAGAATGAAACAATTGCTTGGCTTGTCATCGGGGTTTGCATGATTTGAATATTTTGTATGGTGAAGATGGAGTATTGCCAGACTATATGATTTTGTAGGGATAACTTTCTTTGGCCATGTTATTTTGAAAAGACATGATTGCTTTATTAGTTGGCTTGAAGTATTATTGTTTTTATGTCAAATGATAGACTATTGCTTTGAATCACTTGTATCTTAATATTCATGCCATGATTAGATACATGATCAAGATTATGCTAGGTAGCATTCCACATCAAAAATTATCTTTTTTATCATTTACCTACTCGAGGACGAGCAGGAATTAAGCTTGGGGATGCTGATACGTCTCCGGTGTATCTATAATTTTTGATTGTTCCATGCCAATATTCTACAACTTTCATATACTTTTGGCAACTTTTTATACTATTTTTGGGACTAACATATTGATCCAGTGCCCAGTGCCAGTTCCTGTTTGTTGCATGTTTTTTGTTTCGCAGAATATCCATATCAAACGGAGTCCAAACGGGATAAAAACTGACGAAGATTTTTTTGGAAATATGTGATTTTTGGGAAGAAAAATCCACGCGAGACGATGCCCGAGGGGGCCACGAGGCAGGGGGCGCCCCCAGGGGGTCAGGCGCGCCTCGGGCCCTTGTGGTCATCCCGTAAGGAAGTTGATGCCCTTCTTTCGCCGCAAGAAAGCTAATATCCGGATAGAGATCGTGTTAAAATTTCAGCCCAATCGGAGTTACGGATCTCCGGGAATATAAGAAATGGTGAAAGGGCAGAATCGGGGAACGCAGAAACAGAGAGAGACAGAGAGACAGATCCAATCTCGTAGGGGCTCTCGCCCCTCCCGTGCCATGGAGGCCATGGACCAGAGGGGAAACCCTTCTCCCATCTAGGGGGAAGGTCAAGGAATAAGAAGAAGAAGAAGAAGAAGAAGGGGGGCTCTCTCCCCCTGCTATCTCTTGAGCACTGCATTGGATTTCCCCGAAGAGGAGAGGATGATGCAGCAAAGTAGCGTAAGTATTTCCCTCAGTTTTTGAGAACCAAGGTATCAATCCAGTAGGAGGCTACGCACGAGTCCCTCGTACCTACACAAAAACAATAGCTCAACGCAACCAACGCGCTTAGGGGTTGTCAATCCCTTCACGGTCACTTACAAAAGTGAGATCTGATAGAGATGATAAATAATATTTTGGTATTTTTGGTATAGAGATGCAAAGTAAAACGTAAAAGGAAAAGTAAAAGCAAAGCAATAATAAAGTGGTGGAGATTAATATGATGAGAAAGAGACCCAGGGGCCATAGGTTTCACTAGTGGCTTCTCTCAAGAGCATAAGTATTCTATGGTGGGTGAACAAACTACTGTTGAGCAATTGACATAATTGAGCATAGTTATGAGAATATCTAGGTATTATTATGTATATAGGCATCACGTCCGAGACAAGTAGACCGACTCCTGCCTGCATCTACTACTATTACTCCACTCATCGACCGCTATCCAGCATGCATCTAGAGTATTAAGTTAAAAATAGAGTAACGCCTTAAGCAAGATGACATGATGTAGAGGGATAGTTTCATGCAATATGATAAAAAAAACCATCTTGTTATCCTCGATGGCAACGATACAATACGTACCTTGCTGCTCCTTTTTTCACTGGGAAAGGACACCGCAAGATCGAACCGAAGCTAAGCACTTCTCCCATGGCAAGAACAACCAATCTAGTAGGCCAAACCAAACTGATAATTCGAAGAGACTTGCAAAGATAACCAATCATACATAAAACAATTCAGAGAAGATTCAAATATTATTCATAGATAGACTTGATCATAAACCCACAATTCATCGGTCTCAACAAACATACCGCAAAAAGAAGATTACATCGAATAGATCTCCACGAGAGAGGGGGAGAACATTGTATTGAGATCCAAAAAGAGAGAAGAAGCCATCTAGCTACTAACTATGGACCCATAGGTCTGAAGTAAACTACTCACACTTCATCGGAAGGGCTTGGATGATGATGTAGAAGCCCTCCGTGATCGATGCCCCCTCCGGCGGAGCTCTGGAACAGGCCCCAAGATGGGATCTCGTGGATACAGAAAGTTGCGGTGGTGGAATTAGGTTTTTGGCTCCCTTTCTGATCGTTTGGGGGTACGTGGATATATATATAGGAGGAAGAAGTACGTCGCTGGAGCAACAAGGGGCCCACGAGGGTGGGGGCGCGCCTGGTAGGGTAGGGTGCGCCCCCTACCTCGTGGCCTCCTGTTAGCTGGCTTGACGTAGGGTCCAAGTCTCCTGAGTTGTATTCGGTGAGAAAATCACGTTCCCGAAGGTTTCATTCCGTTTGGACTCCGTTTGATATTCCTTTTCTTCAAAACCCTAAAACAGGCAAAAACAACAATTCTGGGCTGGGCCTCCAGTTAATAGGTTAGTCCCAAAAATAAATAATGTCCAAAACAGTAGATAATATAGCATGGAGCAATCAAAAATTATAGATACGTTGGAGACGTATCAAGCATCCCCAAGCTTAATTCCTGCTCGTCCTCGAGTAGGTAAATGATAAAAACAGAATTTTTGATGCGGAGTGCTACTTGGCATAATTTCAATATAAATCTTCTTAATTGTGGTATGAATATTCAGATTCAAAAGATACAAGAAAAAATTTCATGTTGACATCAAAATAATAATACTTCAAGCATACTAACAAAGCAATTATGTCTTCTCAAAATAACATGGCCAAAGAAAGCTATCCCTACAAAATCATATAGTCTAGCTATGCTCTATCTTCACCACACAAAGTATTTAAATCATGCACAACCCCGATGACAAGCCAAACAATTGTTTCACACTTTTGACATTTTCAAAACTTTTTTGATCTTCACGCAATACATGAGCGTGAGCCATGGATATAGCACTATATGTGGAATAGAATGGTGGTTGTGGAGAAGACAAAAAGAGGGGAAGATAGTCTGACATCAACTAGGCGTATCAATGAGCTATGGAGATGCCCATCAATAGATATCAATGTGAGTGAGTAGGGATTGCCATGCAACGGATGCACTAGAGCTAGAAGTATATGAAAGCTCAACAAAAGAAACTAAGTGGGTGTGCATCCAACTCGCTTGCTCACGAAGACCTAGGGCATTTTGAGGAAGCCCATCATTGAAATATACAAGCCAAGTTCTATAATGAAAAATTCCCACTAGTATATGAAAGTGACAGAATGAGAGACTCTCTATCATGAAGATCATGGTGCTACTTTGAAGCATAAGTGTGGTAAAAGGATAGTAAGATTTCCCCTTCTCTCTTTTTCTCTCATTTTTTTGTTTGGGCCTCTTTTCTCGTCCGGAGTCTCATCCCGACTTGTGGGGGAATCATAGTCTCCATCATCCTTTCCTCACTTGGGACAATGCTCTAAAAATGATGATCATCACACTTCTTTTTTTCTTACAACTCAACAATTACAACTCAATACTTAGAACAAAATATGACTCTATATGAATGCCTCCGGCGGTGTACCGGGATATGCAATGAATCAAGAGTGACATGTATGAAAGAATTATGAACGGTGGATTTGCCACAAATACGATGTCAACTACATGATCATGCTAGCAATATGACAATGATGGAGTGTGTCATAATGAATGGAACGGTGGAAAGTTGCATGGCAATATATCTCGGAATGGCTATGGAAATGCCATGATAGGTAGGTATGGTGGCTGTTTTGAGGAAGGTATTTGGTGGGTGTATGATATCGGCGAAAAGTGTGCGATATTAGAGAGGCTAGCAATGGTGGAAGGAAGGAAAGTGCGTATAATCCATGGACTCAACATTAGTCATAATGAACTCATATACTTATTGCAAAAATCTAGAAGTTATCAAAGAAAAGTATTACGTGCATGCCTCTAGGGGGATAGATTGGTAGGAAAAAACCATCGCTCATCCCTGACCGCCACTCATAAGGAAGACAATCAATAAATAAATCATGCTCCGACTTCATCACATAACGGTTCACGATACGTGCATGCTACGGGAATCACAAACTTTAACACAAGCATTTCTCAAATTCACAACTACTCAACTAGCATGACTCTAATATCACCATCCTCATATCTCAAAACAATTATCAAGCATCAATTTTTTCTTAGTATTCAATGCACTCAAAAGAAAGTTTTACAAATCTTGAATACCAAGCATATTATTATTAAGAAAATTACCATGCTATTAAGACTCTAAAAATAATCTAAGTGAAGCATGAGAGATCAATAGTTTCTATAAAACAAATCCACCACCGTGCTCTAAAAGATATAAGTGAAGCACTAGAGCAAAATTATATAACTCAAAAGATATAAGTGAAGCACATAGAATATTCTATCAAATTCCAAATTATGTATGGATCTCTCAAAAGGTGTGTACAGCAAGGATGATTGTGGTAGACTAACAAGTAAAGACTCAAATCATAAAAGATGCTCCAAGCAAAACACATATCATGTGGTGAATAAAAATATAGCTCCAAGTAAAGTTACCGATAGAAGTAGACGAAAGAGGGGATGCCTTCCGGGGCATCCCCAAGCTTTGGCTTTTAGGTGTCCTTAGATTATCTTGGGGGTGCCATGGGTATCCCCAAGCTTAGGCTCTTGCCACTCCTTGTTCCATAATCCATCAAATCTTTACCCAAAACTTGAAAACTTCACAACACAAAACTTAAAGTAGAAAATCTTGTGAGCTCCGTTAGCGAAAGAAAACAAAAGACCACTTCAAGGTACTGTAATGAACTCATTCTTTATTTATATTGGTGTTAAACCTACTGTATTCCAACTTCTCTATGGATTATAAACTATTTTACTAGCCATAGATTCATCAAAATAAGCAAACAACACACACAAAACAGAATCTATCAAAAACAGAACAGTCTGTAGTAATCTGTAGCTAGCGCAAGATCTGGAACCCCAAAAATTCTAAAATAAATTTCTGGACGTGAGGAATTTATCTATTAATCATCTGCAAAAATAATTAACTAAATAGCACTCTTCAAATAAAAATGACAGCAGTTCTCAGGAGCGCTAAAGTTTCTGTTTTTACAGCAAGTTCAACAAGACTTTCCCCAAGTCTTCCCGACGGTTCTACTTGGCACAAACACTAATTAAACACAAAAAACACAACGAAAACAGAGGCTAAATAATTTATTTATTACTAAACAGGAGCAAAAAGCAAGGAATAAAAATAAAATTGGGTTGCCTCCCAACAAGCGCTATCGTTTAACGCCCCTAGCTAGGCATAACAAGCAAGAATAGATCTAGGTATTGCCATCTTTGGTAGGCAATCCATAAGTGGCTCTCATGATAGATTCATATGGTAATTTTATTTTATTTCTAGGGAAGTGTTCCATGCCATTTTTTAATGGAAATTGGAATCTAATATTCCCTTCCTTCATATCAATAATTGCACCAACCGTTCTAAGGAAAGGTCTACCGAGAATAATAGGGCAAGAAGGATTGCAATCTATATCAAGAACGAGAAAATCTACGAGCACATAATTCCTATTTGCAACAATAAGAACATCATTAATTCTTCCCATAGGTTTCTTAATAGTGGAATCCGCAAGATGCAAGTTTAGAGAGCAATCATCAAAATTACGGAAATCTAGCAAATCACACAAAGTTTTGGGAATAGTAGAGACACTAGCACCCAAATCACACAAAGCATAAAACTCATAATCTTTAATTTCAATTTTAATAGTTGGTTCCCACTCATCATAAAGTTTTCTAGGGATAGAAACTTCCAATTCAAGTTTTTCTTCATAAGATTGCATCAAGGCATCAACGATATTTTTAGTAAACGCTTTATTTTGACTATAAGCGTGAGTAGATTTTAGCACGGATTGCAACAAGGAAATACAATCAATCAAAGAGCAATTTTCATAGTTAAATTCCTTGAAATCCATAATAGTGGGTTTAGCAACATATAGGGTTTTAATTTCTTCAATACCACTTTTATCAAATTTAGCATCAAGATCAAAAGATTCAGAATTATTGGAACGGCTTCTAGGTAAAGGTGGATTATATTCAGTCCCATCATTATCAAGATTCATATTGCAAAACAAAGATTTAATAGGGGACACATCAATAACTTTTATACCTTCATCATTATTTTCATAGGAACTAGAAGAACACGCTTTTATAAAGGCATCTTTCTTAGCACGTATCCTAGCGGTTCTTTCTTGCACGCATCAATGGAAATTCGCATGGCTTTGAGAGACTCATTGATATCATGCTTAGGTGGAATAGATATAAGTTTCAAAGAATCAACATCAAGAGCAATTCTATCAACGTTCCTAGCCAAATCATCAATCTTAAGCAATTTTCTTCAATCATAGCATTAAAATTCTTTTGCGAAGTAATAAATTATTTAATATTAGATTAAAAATCAGAGGGCATCTTATTATAATTTCCATAAGATTTGTTTTAGGAATTACCATAATTATTAGAGGGATTACTAGGATAGGGCCTAGGATTGAAATTTCCTGTATACGCGTTGTTACCAAAATTGTTCCTACCAACAAAATTCACATCCATAGATTCATTATTATTCTCAATCAAAGTAGACAAGGGCGCATCATTAGGATCAGAAGAAACACTCTTATTAGCAAATAATTTCATAAGTTCATCCATCTTTCCACTCAAAACATTAATTTCTTCTATCGCATGCACCTTTTTATTAGTAGATCTTTCAGTATGCCATTGAAAATTATTAACCATAATATTATCTAGGAGTTTAGTAGCTTCTCCTAAAGTGATTTCCATAAAAGTGCCTCTCGCGGCCGAATCTAAAAGATTTCTAGAAGCAAAATTCAATCCGGCATAAAAATTCTGAACAATCATCCACAAATTTAAACCATGAGTAGGGCAATTACGTATCATTATTTTCATTCTCTCCCAAGCTTGTGCAACATGTTCATGATCAAGTTGCTTAAAATTCATAACATCATTTCTAAGAGAGATGATCTTAGCGGGAGGAAAATACTTAGAGATAAAAGCATCTTTGCACTTGTTTCATGAATCAATACTATTTTTAGGCAAAGATGAAAACCAAGCTCTAGCACGATCTCTAAGCGAAAAAGGAAATAGCTTAAATTTAACAATATCATTATCGACATCTTTCTTCTTTTGCATGTCACACAAATCAACGAAGCTATTAAGATGGGTAGCGGCATCTTCACTAGGAAGGCCGGAGAACGGATCTTTCATGACAAGATTCAGCAAAGCAGTATTAATTTCACAAGATTCAGCATCGGTAAGAGGAGCAATTGGAGTGCTAAGGAAATCATTATTATTGGTATTGGTGAAGTCACACAATTTAGTATTATCTTGAGCCATCGCGACAAACAAGCAAACTAACACACAAGCAAACAAAAAGCAAACGGGCAAAAGAGGCAAATAGAGAAAGAGAGGGAGGATAGAGAGAGAGAGGGCGAATAAAACGGCAAGGGTGAATTGGGGGAGAGGAAAACGAGAGGCAAATGGCAAATAATGTAATGCGGGATATAGGGATTGCGATGGGTACTTGGTATGTTGACTTTTGCGTAGACTCCCCGGCAACGGTGCCAGAAATTCTTCTTGCTACCTCTTGAGCACTGCGTTGGATTTCCCCGAAGAGGAGAGGGTGATGCAGCAAAGTAGCGTAAGTATTTCCCTCGGTTTTTGAGAACCAAGGTATGAATCCAGTAGGATGCTACGCACGAGTCCCTCGTACCTACACAAAAACAATAGCTCAACGCAACCAACGCGCTTAGGGGTTGTCAATCCCTTCACGGTCACTTACGAAAGTGATATCTGATAGAGATGATAAATAATATTTTGGTATTTTTGGTATAGAGATGCAAAGTAAAAAGTAAAAGCAAAGCAATAATAAAGTGATGGAGATTAATATGATGAGAAAGAGACCCAAGGGCCATAGGTTTCACTAGTGGCTTCTCTCAAGAGCATAAGTATTCTACAGTGGGTGAACAAATTACTGTTGAGCAATTGACAGAATTGAGCATAGTTATGAGAATATCTAGGTGTTATCATGTATATAGGCATCACGTCCGAGACAAGTAGACCGACTCCTGCCTGCATCTACTACTATTACTCCACTCATCGACCGCTATCCAACATGCATCTAGAGTATTAAGTTAAAAACAGAGTAACGCCTTAAGCAAGATGACATGATGTAGAGGGATAATTTCATGCAATATGGTAAAAAAAACCATCTTGTTATCCTCGATGGCAATGATACAATACGTGCCTTGCTGCCCCTTCTGTCCCTGGGAAAGGACACCGCAAGATCAAACCCAAAGCTAAGCACTTCTCACATGGCAAGAACAACCAATCTAGTAGGTCAAACCAAACTGATAATTCGAAGAGACTTGCAAATATAACCAATCATACATAAAAGAATTCAGAGAAGATTCAAATATTATTCATAGATAGACTTGATCATAAACCCACAATTCATCGGTCTCAACAAACACACCGCAAAAAGAAGATTACATCGAATAGATCTCCACGAGAAAGGGCGAGAACATTGTATTGAGATCCAAAAAGAGAGAAGAAGCCATCTAGCTACTAACTATGGACCCGTAGGTCTGAAGTAAACTACTCACACTTCATCGGAAGGGCTTGGATGATGACGTAGAAGCCCTCCGTGATCGATGCCCCCTCCGGTGGAGCTCCGGAACAGGCCCCAAGATGGGATCTCATGGATACAGAAAGTTGCGGCGGTGGAATTAGGTTTTTGGCTCCCTTTCTGATCGTTTGGGGGTACGTGGATATATATAGGAGGAAGAAGTACGTCGGTGGAGCAACAGGGGGCCCACGAGGGTGGGGGCACGCCTGGTAGGGTAGGGCGCGCCCCCCTACCTCGTGGCCTCTTGTTAGCTGGCTTGAGGAAGGGTCCAAGTCTCCTGAGTTGTATTCGGTGAGAAAATCACGTTCCTGAAGGTTTCATTCCGTCTGGACTCCGTTTGATATTCCTTTTCTTCGAAACCCTAAAACAAGCAGAAAACAACAATTATGGGTTGGGCCTCCGGTTAATAGGTTATTCCCAAAAATAATATAAAAGTGGATAATAAAGCCCAATAATGTCCAAAACAGTCGATAATATAGCATGGAGCAATAAAAAATTATAGATACGTTGGAGACGTATCACCCCCTCTCTCCCGGTGGCGCCGGAACGCCGCCGGGGCCATCATCATCGCCGCAATATACACCAACAACTTCACCGCCATGATCAGCAACTCTTCCCCCCTCTATGCACCGGTGTAACCCCTCTTTTACCCGATGTAATCTCTACTTAAACGTGGTGCTCAACGCTATATATTATTTCCCAATGATGTATGGCTATCCTATGATGTGTGAGTAGATCCGCTTTGTCCTATGGGTTATTTGATGATCAAGATTGGTTTGAGTTGCATGTTTTATTATTGGTGATGTCCTATGGTGCTCTCTGTGTCGCGCAAGCGTGAGGGATTCCCGCTGTAGGGTTTGCAATATGTTCATGATTTGCTTATGGTGGGTGGTGTGAGTGACAGAAGCACAAACCCGAGTAAGTAGGTTGTTTGTGTATGGGATAAAGGGGACTTGATACTTTAATGCTATGGTTGGGTTTTACCTTAATGATCTTTAGTAGTTGCGGATGCTTGCTAGAGTTCCAATCATAAGTGCATATGATCCAAGTAGAGAAAGTATGTTAGCTTATGCCTCTCCCTCAAATAAAATTACAATAATGATTACCGGTCTAGTTATCGACTGCCTAGGGACAAATAAATTTCTCGTAACAAAAAGCTCTCTACTAAAACTAATTTAGTTGTGTCTTTATCTAAACATCACCTACTTTTTATTTACGTAATCTTTAGTATCTTGCAAACCTATCCAACAACACCTACGAAGTACTTCTAGTTTCATACTTGTTCTAGGTAGAGCGAACGTCAAGTGTGCGTAGAGTTGTATCGGTGGTCGATAGAACTTGAGGGAATATTTGTTCTACCTCTAGCTCCTCGTTGGGTTCGACACTCTTACTTATTGAAAACTGTTGCGATCCGCTATACTTGTGGGTTATTAGGGCGAACCGCGCCGCGGGAGACGCTGAGGGTGATAGTACCTGCTGAAACGGGAACACCGGCTCATCAAAGTACACGTGCCGCGAAGTAAAAACATGGTGGGACACTGGATCATAGCACCGGTAATATTTGGTGTTCGGAGGATAACCAAGGAAGATGCAAGGAAGCGACCGGGGAGCGAGTTTGTGAGGAGCAATGGACGCGGTGCTAGGATAACAGAGACACCCGAAGATGCAAAGACCATCATAAGATGGAACTGCACCGAAGAGGAGTTGGTGAGGAGTGTAGTTCCAGTGTGAACGACACGGCCGAATGTTAATAAGGAGGCTGGCGGTCGCGAGCGCGTCCGGCCAGAACCGAGGAGGCACGTAGGAGTGGAAGAGCAACGTGCGAACACAGTCATTAGGAGTGCGAATGACGCGCTCAGCGTGACCATTCTGCTGTGACGTGTAGGGACAAATGAGGCGAAAGACGGTGCCGTGGGACGCAAGAAGATTGGGGACGGCGACGTTGTCAAACTCCTTGTCATTGTCAGTTTGCAAGGCGAGAATAGGACGACCGAACTGTGTGGTGACATATGAATAAAATGTTGTGAGTGTGGCAAGAGCGTCGGATTTGCGACGGAGAGGGAATGTCCACACATAATGAGAAAAGTCATCCAATATCACCAAATAGTATAAGTAGCCCGTGCTGCTCGCAACCGGGGACGTTCAAACATCACTATGCAATAACTGAAACGAAAAGGTGGAAATGTTTGTAGACTCGCTAAAGGGAAGACGAACGTGCTTGCCAAGACGGCAAGCCTCACAAGTCTGGTCGTCAACCTTATTACATGAGAAAGAAAAACTCCGAAGAATCAGACGCATAACGATGGAGTTGGGATGACCGAGACGGGCTTGCCAAAGATCGACACTACCAGCGAAGGGGGCCGTTCAGCTTAACCCATAGGGCGCGGGCGTTGTCATCGGCGCTCACGACTGTGTGGAACAGGTCCTTGGAGATGCTGGTGAAGAACCACCGGATGATCGTGGCGTCGATCGCGGTCCACTCGGAGTCGTCCACCATGGCGCGGGAATCAACGGTGTCGTCCACATGATCCATGAGGTTGTTCTCGTGGAAAAGCAGCGAGAAGTACGTCTTCCACGCAAAATACATGGAGGTGGAGGCGTCGAGGACGACGGGGATGTGTGCGGGACGTTGGTGTCGCTTATTTCAGCAGGGTCGGCGACGAACGGGTTAGAGTAGGTGAAGGCGTTGGATGACATGGCAGCGAGGGGTGATACTTCTCCATCGTATCTACTTTTCCAAACACTTTTGCCCTTGTTTTGGACTCTAAATTGCATGATTTGAATGGAACTAACCCGGGCTGACGCTGTTTTTAGCAGAATTGCCATGGTGTTATTTATGTGCAGAAACAAAAGTTCTCGGAATAACCTAAAACTTCACGAAACATCTTTTTGGAAATAATAAAAAATCATTGCAAAATATGAAGACCAGGGGGCCCACCACCTATCCACGAGGGTGGAGGGCGCCCCCCGAGGGCGCCCCCTACCTCGTGGGCCCCCTGGAGCTCCTCCGACCTCAACTCCAACTCTATATATTTGGTTTCAGGGAGAAAAAAATCAAGGAGAAAGATTCATCGCGTTTTACGATACGGAGCCACCGCCAAGCCCTAAAACCTCTCGGGAGGGCTGATCTGAAGTCCGTTCGGGGCTCCGGAGAGGGGAATCCGTCGCCATCGTCATCATCAACCATCTTCCATCACCAATTTCATGATGCTCACCGCCGTGCGTGAGTAATTCCATCGTAGGCTTGCTGGACGGTGATGGGTTGGATGAGATCTATCATGTAATCGAGTTAGTTTTATTAGGGTTTGATCCCTAGTATCCACTGTTCTGAGATTGATGTTTCTATGACTTTGCTACGCTTAATGCTTGTCACTAGGGCCCGAGTGCCATGATTTCAGATCTGAACCTATTATATTTTCATCAATATATGAGTGTTCTTGATCCTATCTTGCAAGTCTATAGTCACCTACTATGTGTTATGATCCGGCAACCCCGAAGTGACAATAATCGGGACCACTCCTGGTGATGACCATAGTTTGAGGAGTTCATGTATTCACTATGTGCTAATGCTTTGTTCCGGTACTCTATTAAAAGGAGGCCTTAATATCCCTTAGTTTCCATTAGGACCCCGCTGCCACGAGAGGGTAGGACAAAAGATGTCATGCAAGTTCTTTTCCATAAGCCTGTATGACTATATTCGGAATACACGCCTACATTATATTAATGAATTGGAGCTAGTTCTGTGTCACCCTATGTTATGATTGTTACATGATGAACCGCATCCGGCATAATTCTCCATCACCGATCCATTGCCTACGAGCTTTCCACATATTGTTCTTCGCTTATTTACTTTTCCGTTGCTATTGCTATCATCACTACAAAATACCAAAAACATCACTTTTGCTACTGTTACCTTTTGCTACCGTTACCACTACTATCATATTACTTTGCTACTAAATACTTTGATGTAGATACTAAGTTTCCAGGTGTGGTTGAATTGACAACTCAGCTGCTAATACTTGAGAATATTCTTTGGCTCCCCTTGTGTCGAACCAATAAATTTGGGTTAAATACTTTACCCTCGAAAACTGTTGCGATCCCCTATACTTGTGGGTTATAAAGACTATTTTCTGGCGCCGTTGCCGGGGAGCATAGCTCTATTCTTTGAGTCACTTGAGATTTATATCTGCTTATCATTATGAAGAACTTGAGAGATCCAAAAACCAAGATTTATCCCTCAACTACGAGGGGAGGTAAGGAACTGCCATCTAGCTCTGCACTTGATTCACCTTCTGTTTTGAGTAAGCTTGCGACACCTAAACCTGCTTCTGCTATTCGTTCTGATATGTCGCATGTTATTGATGATGCCACTTCTGCTATGCATGACACTTATGATGAAACTACTTCTATGCTTGATACTACTGTGCCACTTGGTGAATTTCTCGATGAACAACTTGCTAGGGTTAGAGAGATTGAAAATATTGAATCTGATAATATTAATGCAAGTGATGATGGAGATGTTGGGGAACGTAGCAGAAATTCAAAATTTTCTACGCATCACCAAGATCAATCTATGGAGTAATCTAGCAACGAGGGGAAGGAGAGTGCATCTACATACCCTTGTAGATCGCTAAGCGGAAGCGTTCAAGTGAACGGGGTTGATGGAGTCGTACTCGTCGTGATTCAAATCACCGATGATCCTAGTGCCGAACGGACGGCACCTCCATGTTCAACACACGTACATCCCGGTGACGTCTCCTACGCCTTGATCCAGCAAGGGGAGAAGGAGAGGTTGGGGAAGACTCCATCCAGCAGCAGCACGACGGCGTGGTGGTGGTGGAGGAGCGTGGTACTCCAGCAGGGCTTCGCCAAGCACCGCAAGAGACGAGGAGGGAGAGGGGTAGGGCTGCGCCAAGAAGGAGATTGAATCGTGTCTATGGCTGCCCAAAACCTCAAGTATATATAGGGGGAGGGGAGGGGCTGCGCCCCACCTAGGTTTCCACCCCTAGGGGTGGCGGCCAGCCCTAGATCCCATCTAAGGGGGGCGGCCAAAGGGGGAGAGAGGTGGGCGCACCACTAGGTGGGCCTTAGGCCCATCTGAGCCTAGGGTTTGCCCCCTTCCACTCTCCCTTGCGCCTTGGGCCTTGGTGGGGGGGCGCACCAGCCCACCAGGGGCTAGTCCCCTCCCACACTTGGCCCATGCAGCCCTTCGGGGCTGGTGGCCCCACTTGGTGGACCACCGGGACCCTCCCGGTGGTCCCGGTACATTACCGATAAAACCCGAAACTTTTCCGGCGACCAAAACAGGACCCATATATAAATCTTTACCTCCGGACCATTTCGGAACTCCTCGTGACGCCCGGGATCTCATCCGGGACTCCAAACAACATTCGGTAACCACATATATCTATTCCCTATAACCCTAGCGTCATCGAACCTTAAGTGTGTAGACCCTACGGGTTCAGGAACCATGCAGACATGACCGAGATAACTCTTCGGTCAATAACCAACAGCGGGATCTGGATACCCATGTTGGCTCCCACATGTTCCACGATGATCTCATCGGATGAACCACGATGTCACGGATTCAATCAATCCCGTATACAATTCCCTTTGTCTAGCGGTACGATACTTGCCCAAGATTCGATCGTCGGTATCCCGATACCTTGTTCAATCTCGTTACCGGCAAGTCTCTTTACTCGTTCTGTAACACATAATCCCGTGATCAACTCCTTGATCACATTGTGCACATTATGATGATGTCCTACCGAGTGGGCCCAGAGATACCTCTCCGTTTACACGGAGTGACAAATCCTAGTCTCGATTCGTGCCAACCCAACAGACACTTTCGGAGATACCTGTAGTGTACCTTCATAGCCACCCAGTTACGTTGTGACGTTTGGCACACCCAAAGCACTCCTACGGTATCCGGGAGTTGCACAATCTCATGGTCTAAGGAAATGATACTTGACATTAGAAAAGCTTTAGCATACGAACTACATGATCTTGTGCTAGGCTTAGGATTGGGTCTTGTCCATCACATCATTCTCCTAATGATGTGATCCCGTTATCAACGACATCCAATGTCCATGGTCAGGAAACCGTACCATCTATTGATCAACGATCTAGTCAACTAGAGGCTTACTAGGGACATGGTGTTGTCTATGTATCCACACATGTATCTAAGTTTCCTATCAATACAATTCTAGCATGGATAATAAACGATTATCATGAACAAGGAAATATAATAATAACCAATTTATTATTGCCTCTAGGGCATATTTCCAACAGTCTCCCACTTGCACTAGAGTCAATAATCCAGTTCACATCGATATGTGATTAACACTCAAGCTCACATCCCCATGTGACTAACACCCAAAGAGTTCTGGGTTTGATCATGTTATGCTTGTGAGAGAGGTTTCAGTCAACGGGTCTGCAACATTCAGATCCGTATGTACTTCACAAATTTCTATGTCATCTTGTAGATGCAACTACTACGCTACATTTGGAGCCATTTCAAATAACTGTTCTACTTGGAGCTATTCTAAATTGTTGCTCCATTATACATATCCGGTATCTCTACTCAGAGCTATCCGGATAGGTGTTAAGCTTGCATCGACGTAACTCTTTATGTCGAACTCTTTATCACCTCCATAACCGAGAAACATATCCTTATTCCTCTAAGGATAATTTAGACCGCTATCTGGTGATCTACTCCTAGATTACCTTTGTACCCTCTTGCCAGATATGTGGCAAGGCACACATCAGGTGCGGTACTCAGCATGGCATACCGTATAGAGCCTATGAAAAAAGCATAGGGGACGACCTTCGTCCTTCCTCTTTCTCCTGTCGTGGTCGAGCTTTAAGTCTTAACTTCATACCTTACAACTCAGGCAAGAACTCCTTCTTTGACTGATCCATCTTGAACACCTTCAAGATCATGTCAAGGTATGTGCTCATTTGAAAGTTCCATTAAGCGTTTTGATCTATCCTTATAGATCTTGATGCTCAATGTTCAAGTAGCTTAATCCAAGCTTTCCATTGAAAAACACTTTCCAAATAACCCTATATGCTTTCCAGAAATTCTACGTCATTTCTGATCAACAATATGTCAACAACACATACTCATCAGAAATTCTATAGTGCTCCCACTCACTTCTTTGGAAATACAAGTTTTTCATAAACTTTGTATACACCCAAAAACTTTGATCATCTCATCAAAGCATACATTCCAACTCCGAGATGCTTACTCCAGTTCTTAGAAGGATTGCTGGAGCTTTGCATACTTGTTAGCATCTTTTAGGATTGACAAAACCTTCCGGTTGTATCACATACAACCTTTCCTCAAGAAAATCGTTGAGGAAACAATGTTTTGACATCCTATCTGCAAGATTTCATAAATAATGCAGTAATCGCTAATATAATTCCAACAGACTCTTAGCATCGCCATGAGTGAGAAAGTCTCATTGTAGTCAACTCCTTGAACTTGTCGGAAAACATCTTAAATACAAGTCGAGCTTTCTTAATGGTGATACTTACCATCATTGTCCGTCTTCCTTTTAAAATCCATATGTACCTAATAGCCTTACGACCATCAAGTAGTTCTTCCAAAGTCTACACTTTGTTTTCATATATGGATCCTCTCTCGGATTATATGGCCTCGAGCCATTTTGGAATCCAGGCCCACCATCGCTTCTCCATAGCTCGTAGGTTCATTGTTGTCTAGCAACATGACTTCCAAGACAGGATTACGTACCATTATGAAGTAGTACGCATCGTTGTCATCCCACGAGGTTTGGTAGTGACTTGATCTGAAGTTTCATGATCACTATCATAAGCTTCCACCTCAATTGGTGTAGGTGCCGCAGGAACAACTCCCTGTGCCCTGCCACACACTAGTTCAAGAGACGGTTCAATAACCTCATCAAGTCTCCACCATCCTCCCACTCAATTCTTTCAAGAGAAACTTTTCCTCGGGAAAGGACCCGATTCTAGAAACAATCCCTTATTGCTTTCGAATCTGAGACAGGAGGTACACCCAACTGTTTTGGGTGTCCTATGAAGATGCATTTATCCGCTTTGGGTTCGAGCTTGTCAGCCTGAAACTTTTCACATAAGCATTGCAGCCCCAAACCTTTTAACAAATGACAGCTTAGGTTTCTCTAAACCATAGTTCATACGGTGTCATCTCATCGGAATTACGTGGTGCCCTATTTAAAGTGAATGTGATTGTCTCTAATGCCTAACCCATAAACTATCGTGGTAATTCGATAAGAGACATCATGGTATGCATCATATCCAATAGGGTGCAGTTATGATGTTCGGACACACCATCATACTATGGTGTTTCAGGCTGTATTAGTTGTGAAACAATTTCCACAATGTCTTAATTTTGTGACAAACTCGTAATTCAGATATTCATCTCTATGATCATATCATAGATATTTTATCCTCTTGTCACGACGATCTCTCACCTTCACCCTGAAATTACTTGAACCTTTCAATAATTCAGACTCATGATTCATCAAGTAAGTATACTCAACATCTACTCAAATCATCTATGAAGTAAGAACATAACGATATCCACTACACGCCTCAGCACTCATTGGACTGCACACATCAAAATGTATTACTTACAACAAGTTGCTTTCTAGTTCCATTTTACTGAAACCGAGGCTTTCAGTCATCTTGCCCATGTGGTATGATTTGCATGTCTCAAGTGATTCAAAATCAAGTGAGTCCAAACGGTCCATTTGCATGGAGTTTCTTCATGCATATACACCAATAGACATGGTTCGCATGTCTCAAACTTTTCAAAAATGAGTGAGCCCAAAGATCCATCAACATGGAGCTTCTTCATGCGTTTTATACCGATATGACTTACGTGGCAGTGCCACAAGCAGGTGGTACTATCATTACTATCTTATATCTTTTGGCATGAACATGTGTATCACTATGATCGAGATTCAATAAACCATTCGTTTTAGGTGCAAGACCATTGAAGGTATTATTCAAATAAACAGAGTAACCATTATTCTCCTTAAATGAATAACCGTATTGCGATGGACATAATCCAATCATGTCTATGCTCAATGCAAACACCAATCTCGATGGCAGAGGGAGCGTGCGATGCTTGATCACATCAAGCTTGGGAAAAACTTCCAACACATATCGCCATCTCACCTTTAGCTAGTCTCTGTTTACTCCGCAGCCTTTTATTTTGAGTTTACTAACACTTAGCAACCGAACCGGTATCTAATACCATGGTGCTACTAGGAGTACTAGTAAAGTACACATTAACACAATGTATATCCAATATACTTCTATCGACCTTGCCGACCTTCTCATCTACCAAGTATCTAGGGTAATTCTGCTCCAGTGGCTGTTCCCCTTATTACAGAAGCACTTAGTCTCGGGTTTGGGTTCAACCTTGGGTTTCTTCACTAGAGCAGCAGCTGATTTGTCGTTTCATGAAGTATCCCTTCTTGCCCTTGCCCTTCTTGAAACTAGTGGTTTCACCAACCATCAACAATTGATGCTCCTTCTTGATTTCTACTTTTGTGGTGTCAAACATCGCGAATATCTCAAGGATCATCATATATGTCCCTGATATATTATAGTTCATCACGAAGCTCTAGCAGCTTGGTGGTAATGAGTTCGGAGAAACATCACTATCTCATCTGGAAGATCAACTCCCACTCGATTCAAATGGTTGTTGTACTCAGACAATCTGAGCACAAGCTCAACAATTGAGCTTTTCTCCCTTAGTTTGCAGGCTAAGAAAATCGTCGGAGGTCTTATACCTCTTGACGTGGGCATGAGCCTGAAATCCCAATTTCAGCCCTCGAAACATCTCATATGTTTCGCGACGTTTCAAAAACGTCTTCGGTGCCTCAACTCTAAACCGTTTAACTGAACTATCACATAGTTATCAAAATGTGTATGTCAGATGTTCGCAACATCCACAGACGATGTTCGAGGTTTAGCACACTGAGCGGTGCATTAAGGACACAAGCCTTCTATGAAGCAATGAGGACAATCCTCAATTTACGGACCTAGTCCGCATAATTGCTACTATCAACTTTCAACTAAATTTTCTCCAAGAACATATCTAAATAGTAGAACTGAAGCGCGAGCCACGCCATAATTTGTGAAGACCTTTTTGACTATGTTCAGGATAATTAAGTTCATCTTATGAACTCCCACTCAGATAGACATCCCTCTAGTCATCTAAGTGATTACATGATCCGAGTCAACTAGGCCGTGTCCGATCATCACGTGAGACGGACTAGTCAACATCGGTGAACATCTTCATGTTGATCGTATCTTCTATACGACTCATGTTCGACCTTTCGGTCTTCTATGTTCCGAGGCCATGTCTGTACATGCTAGGCTCGTCAAGTCAACCTAAGTGTTTGCATGTGTAAATCTGTCTTACACCCGTTGTATGTGAACGTTGGAATCTATCACACCCGATCATCACGTGGTGCTTCGAAACAACGAACTGTCACAACGGTGCACAGTTAGGGGGAACACTTCTTGAAATTATTATGAGGGGTCATCTTATTTACTACCGTCGTTCTAAGTAAACAAGATGCAAAAACATGATAAACATCACATGCAATCAAATAATAGTGACATGATATGGCCAATATCATATAGCTCCTTTGATCTCCATCTTGGGGCTCCATGATCATCTTGTCACCGGCATGACACCATGATCTCCATCATCATGATCTCCATCATCGTGTCTCCATGAAGTTGCTCGCCAACTATTACTTCTACTACTATGGCTAACATGTTTAGCAATAAAGTAAAGTAATTTACATGGTGTTTCTCAATGACACGCAGGTCATACAAAAAAATAAAGACAACTCCTATGGCTCCTGCCGGTTGTCATACTCATCGACATGCAAGTCGTGATTCCTATTACAAGAACATGATATCATACATCACATATATATCATTCATCACATCCTTTGGCCATATCACATCACAAAACACTTGATGCAAAAACAAGTTAGACATCCTCTAATTGTTGTTGCAAGTTTTTACGTGGCTGCTATAGGTTTCTAGCAAGAACGTTTCTTACCTACGCCAAAACCACAATGTGAATTACCAATTTATATTTAACCTTCATAAGGACCCTGTTCATCGAATCTGATCCGACTAAAGTGGGAGAGACAGACACCCGCCAGCCACCTCATGCAACTAGTGCATGTCAGTCGGTGGAACCGGTCTCACGTAAGCGTACGTGTAAGGTTGGTCCGGGCCGCTTCATCCCACGATGCCGCCGAATCAAGATAATACTAGTAACGGCAAGATAATTGACAATATCGACGCCCACAACTACTTTGTGTTCTACTCGTGCATAGTAACTACGCATAGACCTAGCTTTGATACCACTGTTGGGGAACGTAGCAGAAATTCAAAATTTTCTACGCATCACCAAGATCAATCTATGGAGTAATCTAGCAACGAGGGGAAGGAGAGTGCATCTACATACCCTTGTAGATCGCTAAGCGGAAGCGTTCAAGTGAACGGGGTTGATGGAGTCGTACTCGTCGTGATTCAAATCACCGATAATGCTAGTGCCGAACGGACGGCACCTCCATATTCAACACACGTACAGCCCGGTGACGTCTCCTACGCCTTGATCCAGCAAGGGGAGAAGGAGAGGTTGGGGAAGACTCCATCCAGCAATAGCACGATGGTGTGGTGGTGGTGGAGGAGCGTGGTACTCCAGCAGGGCTTCGCCAAGCACCGCAAGAGACGAGGAGGGAGAGGGGTAGGGCTGCGCCAAGAAGGAGATTGAATCGTGTCTATGGCAGCCCAAAACCTCAAGTATATATAGGGGGAGGGGAGGGGCTGCGCCCCACCTAGGTTTCCACCCCTAGGGGTGGCGGCCAGCCCTAGATCCCATCTAAGGGGGACGGCCAAAGGGGGAGAGAGGGGGGCGCACCACTAGGTGGGCCTTAGGCCCATCTGAGCCTAGGGTTTGCCCCCTTCCACTCTCCCTTGCGCCTTGGGCCTTGGTGGGGGGGCGCACCAGCCCACCAGGGGATGGTCCCCTCCCACACTTGGCCCATGCAGCCCTCCGGGGCTGGTGGCCCCACTTGGTGGACCACCGGGACCCTCCCGGTGGTCCCGGTACATTACCGATAAAACCCGAAACTTTTCCGGCGACCAAAATAGGACTTCCCATATATAAATCTTTACCTCCGGACCATTCCAGAACTCCTCATGACGTCCGGGATCTCATCCGGGACTCCGAACAACATTCGGTAACCACGTATATCTATTCCCTATAACCCTAGCGTCATCGAACCTTAAGTGTGTAGACCCTACGGGTTCGGGAACCATGTAGACATGACCGAGATAACTCTCTGGTCAATAACCAATAGCGGGCTCTGGATACCCATGTTGGCTCCCACATGTTCCACGATGATCTCATCGGATGAACCACGATGTCGCGGATTCAATCAATCCCGTATACAATTCCCTTTGTCTAGCGGTACGATACTTGCCCGAGATTCGATCGTCGGTATCCCGATACCTTGTTCAATCTCGTTACCGGCAAGTCTCTTTACTCGTTCTGTAACACATAATCCCGTGATCAACTCCTTGATCACATTGTGCACATTATGATGATGTCCTACCGAGTGGGCCCAGAGATACCTCTCCGTTTACACGGAGTGACAAATCCCAGTCTCGATTCGTGCCAACCCAACAGACACTTTTGGAGATACCTGTAGTGTACCCTTATAGCCACCCAGTTACTTGTGACATTTGGCACACCCAAAGCACTCCTACGGTATCCGGGAGTTGCACAATCTCATGGTCTAAGGAAATGATACTTGACATTAGAAAAGCTTTAGCATACGAACTACATGATCTTGTGCTAGGCTTAGGATTGGGTCTTGTCCATCACATCATTCTCCTAATGATGTGATCCCGTTATCAACGACATCCAATGTCCATGGTCAGGAAACCGTAACCATCTATTGATCAACGAGCTAGTCAACTAGAGGCTTACTAGGGACATCGTGTTGTCTATGTATCCACACATGTATCTGAGTTTCCTATCAATACAAGTCTAGCATGGATAACAAACGATTATCATGAACAAGGAAATATAATAATAACCAATTTATTATTGTCTCTAGGTCATATTTCCAACAGAAGACTCTTCCCCTAATAATGAACCACTTGTTATTCGTGAGGGTTATTTATTTGATCAAGAAGCTTCTTTAGCTATTTTAGCTTGCAAAGATAGATACGAACTTAAGAGGTTATTAGCTAAATGGAATAAGCAATCTCTAAATGCTAGAATGAAACCTGAGCCTGCTTTTGCTACTTTACCTATCTTTATTACCGATAAGGATTATGAATTCTCTACTGATCCTGATATAATTACTTTGGTTGAATCTGATCCTTTTCATGGCTATGAATCTGAAACTGTTGTGGCACATCTTACTCAATTAAATGATATAGCTACCCTGTTCACCAATGATGAGAGAACTCGCTACTTTTATATCCTTAAAATATTTCCGTTCTCATTAAAGGGTGATGCTAAGATATGGTTTAATTCTCTGGATCCTGGTTGTGTGCGTAGTCCCCAGGATATGATTTATTACTTCTCTGCTAAATATTTCCCTACTCATAAGAAACAAGCTACTTTAAGGGATATATATAATTTTGTGCAAATTAAAGAAGAGAGTCCCCCACAAGCTTGAGGGAGGCTTCTCCAATTACTTAATTGTAACACCCCGGATATGATTTACCCAATATGTAATCCAACTCTTGCCGTTTCTGACGTTAAGTTATCTTATTTTCTTGGGTTCGGGTTTTTGTCTCCGTGTGTTGTTGTCATTGTCATGCATCTCATATCATTTCATCATGTGCATTGCATTTGCATACGTGTTCGTCTCATGCATTCGAGCATTTTCCCCGTTATCCGTTTTGCATTCCGGCGCTCCGTTCTCCTCCGATAGTCATTTCTACCTTTCTTTCGTGTGTGGGGATTAAACATTTCCGGATTGGACCGAGACTTGCCAAGCGGCCTTGGTTTACTACCGGTAGACCGCCTGTCAAGTTTCGTACCATTTGGACTTCGTTTGATGCTCCAATGGTTAACCGAGGGACCGAAAAGGCCTCGTGTGTGTTGCAGCCCAACACCCCTCCATTTTGGCCCAAAACCCACCAAAACCCTCTCCTTCATCTAGAGCGTTCGATCACGATCGCGTGGCTGAAAACCGCACCTCATTTGGACTCTCCTAGCTCCCTCTATCTATAAATAGGTGCACCCCTCCGAAATTCGTGGATGAAACCCTAGCTAACCTCCTTCCTCGCCGCCGGACGCGTCCGGACCGCACCGGACACGTCCGCCCGCCACCGCCCAGCGAACCAGGGGCTGCCACGTGGCGCCGTCAACCACGAGCCGCCGCCGGCCCGCTCGGCCCGTGCGGGGCCCCCGCGGCCCACACGCGCGCCGCCCGACCTCTCGCGCCCATCGCCGCATGCCCTCGCCGCCGACTCGCCGCTCCGCCACGCCACCTCACCGTCGTCTCGCCGCCCGTCCCGCCGGCCTGCTCCGCCGCCCCACCGCCTCGACGTCCTCGCCGGTCGCCGCCTCCTCCCGGCGCCCCGTGTTTCGCCTTCGGCCAGATCCGGCCGCGGGAGGGCTGGATCCGGAGACCCCGACCTTGCCGGTCGCCGTCTTCATCATCTCCGGCGAGATCCGCCACCGCCTCGTTTTGCGTGCCCGGGTCAACCCTAATCCGCGAGGTGGTGATTTTTTTTCTAAGTCCCCGATTCCCAGATCCATATGCCCATGTTCATCATGTCGTAACTTTGCACCCGAAACTCCGTTTTGGGCATATAGCATATCAAAATGTTCGTCTCAGAGAGCACATCATTTCATCTCATTGCATCATTTTCATTTGAGTTCATCTTGATGCCCAAAATGCTGTTGGAAGAGTGCTATTTGAGTTAATTGTCAGATCTGCTGCTCCAATTAGATATTTGTCATTTTTGCCATGATTATTGTGTGCATGATATGCCCCTGAGCTCTACATGAGTTTTGTTATATGTTTTTCCATCTTTCCAGAGATGCAACCCATGTATTTTTGTGATGTGTGTGGTGACTAGCACAAGCTTGCAAAGTGGTGCATTCGTTAATGCTGATTTCAGGGACTTTGCATTTCCACCAAGTCCTTGATCTGTTTATCTCAATATGCCATATGTTCATGTTGTTTCCTAGTGAACCGTGCCTCTTTTGAGGATGATCAGTAAGGATGTTTTGTTAATCTTGTAGTTCTCTAACCATCCATGTATTTGTTTGAAATTATGGATCACCCTAGCTTGAGTCAATCGAGCTCTACTTTTGCTATTTCGTGAATCTGGGCAGATTGTCTACTTGTTAGCGATTTTGCCGAGGATGTTGTAGTTGATCCGTGCATGCTATGTTATTGTTCTTGCCATGAATAGCTTGTATAATGGTATTTTTGATGGGTTTATGCTTAGATTGTCATGACTTGCTCTGTAGTGAGTGCATCGAGCTCGTAAACATGCCTACTTGATATCTGATTTTGCATGTTCCAATTCACCAAGTCCGAGAACTGATTATGTTTTTTCCATGTTCACATGCTTGCAAATGTATTTTCTGATCCCTTTTGGTACAAGGTCACTAAGGGACTTTTGTTAAGCTCTTTGAGTAGCTCCATGACATGCTTTACTTTGCCATGATCAGGACCTGTAGCATATTGTTTTCATGCTCCAAAGTGTGCTGCCTGGTCTGAAATTCCAGACAAGTGTTAATTTCACTAAGTCTGAAATCTGTTTACCAAATGCATTTTTGCCATACTTGTTTGAACCTGTTAATGAATGAATTGGCCGTAGCTCAGTGTTCATATTTTGTTAAGCATCATGAATGGATCCCTGCCATGTATTTTGTTGCCATGTTTGAGTACTGTAGCATGTTCATCTTGTTGCATTTAGATGGCTACTTGCTGTTTATCGCAGACCGGTGCCATATTTGAATTGCTTGCCATTTCCAAACCGTAACTCCGATTCCGGTGATCTTTATATCGTTTTCAAGCGATTTCATCTCACCTTTCCAGTGGCACACTTGGATTTCCAAGTTGAGGCCAGGTTCATTCATTCCTTGTCAAATCTTGCATATGCATCACATATCGCATCCCGCATAGCATACCATGTTTGCATCATATTGTTTGAGCTTTGCACGTGGTTGATTGTGTCCTTGTTGCTTGTTTGTCTTGTTTGGGTAGAGCCAGGAGACGAGTTCGCTAACGAGGAGTCCGTTGAGTTTGCTTTGGAGGATCCAGTCAACTCTGACAACTTTGCAGGCAAGATGATCATACCCTCGAAATCACTACTATCTTTGCTTTGCTAGATGCTCCCTCTTTTGCTATACCTATGCTACGATGCCTACCACTTGCTTATCATGCCTCCCAAATTACCATGTCAACCCTCTAACCCACCATGTCCTAGCAAACCATTGATTGGCTATGTTACCGCTTTGCTCAGCCCCTCTTATAGCGTTGCTAGTTGCAGGTGAAGATTGGAGACCGTTCCTTGTTGGAACATTATTTACTTGTTGGGATATCATTATATTATCTTGTTATCTTAATGCATCTATATACTTGGTAAAGGGTGAAAGGCTCGGCCTCTCGCCTAGTGTTTTGTTCCACTCTTGCCGCCCTAGTTTCCGTCATATCGGTGTTATGTTCCTGGATTTTTGCGTTCCTTACGCGGTTGGGTGATAATGGGAACCCCTTGATAGTTCGCCTTGATTAAAGCTTTTCCAGCAATGCCCAACCTTGGTTTACCATTTGCCACCTAGCCTCTTTTTCCCTTGGGTTTCCGGAGCCCGAGGGTCATTTAAACCCCCCCGGGCCAGTGCTCCTCTGAGTGTTGGTCCACCTGTCAGCTGCCGGTGGCCACCAGGGGCAACTCTGGGCTGGCCTACTCGTACCTAAGACAATCTGAGTGTGCCCTGAGAACGAGATATGTGCAACTCCTATCGGGATTTGTCGGCACATTCGGGCGGTGTTGCTGGATTTGTTTTAACTTGTCGAAGTGTCTTGTAGAACCGGGATACCGAGTCTGATCGGAACGTCTCAGGAGAAGGTCTATTCCTTCGTTGACCGTGAGAGCTTGCCATGGGCTAAGTTTGGACTCCCCTGCAGGGATTTGAACTTTCGAAAGCCGTGCCCATGGTTATGGGCAGATGGGAATTTGTTAATGTCCGGTTGTAGATAACTTGAACCTTAACTTAATTAAAATGAATCAACTGTGTGAGTTACCGTGATGGTCTCTTCTCGGCGGAGTCCGGGAAGTGAACACGGTGTTGGAGTAATGCTTGCCGCAGGTTGTTCTCTAGTTATTCGTTTGCGCTTTGCCTTCTCTTCTCGCTCTCTTTTGCGAACAGGTTAGCCACCATACATGCTAGTCGCTCGCTGCAGCTCCACATATTTACCTTGCCTTACCTATAAGCTTAAATAGTCTTGATCGCGAGGGTGCGAGATTGCTGAGTCCCTGTGGCTCACAGATTACTTCCAAACCAAATGTAGGGCCTGATGACTCCGTTCCAGATGACGCGTTTGAGCTCAAGTGGGAGTTCGACGAGGACTCACGTCGTTACTATGTGTCTTTCCCTGATGATCAGTAGTGGTGCCCGGTTGGGGCGATCGGGACCGTGTCGCATGTTGGGGTTATCTTTTATTTCTGCGCCGTAGTCGGGCCATGAGTGTTTGATTGATGTAATGCTATTTATGTACTTTGATTGTTGTGGCGAGTGTAAGCCAACTATGTATCTCCCCTTTTATTATCTATATTACATGGGATGTTGTGAAGATTGCCTAACTTGCGACATTGCTTTCAATGCGGATATGCCTCTAAGTCGTGCCTCGACACGTGGGAGATATAGCCGCATCGAGGGCGTTACATTAATGCTTTGCCTGACCATCCTCTTAAGAAAAATGAAGTACTTGATATCTTTTATATTGGACTAAGCGATGCCTCCAGAGATTACCTGGATAGTTGTGCTAGTTCTGTTTTCAGGGAAAGAACGCCGGATGAAGTTGAAATTCTATTGAATAATATGTTGACAAATGAAAATAATTGGAAACTTCCCGAGCCTACTTCTAAACCAACTCCGAAGAAGAGAGTTATTCTATTTCTCAATCTTGAAGATATGCAAGAGGCAAAGAAATCTATGAAAGAAAAGGGTATTAAAGCTGAAGATGTTAAGAATTTGCCTCCTATTGAATAAATACACGGTCTTAATTTACCGCCCGTTGAAGAAACATATGATCTTAATCCTCCACCTATTGAAGAAACTCATGGTCTTGATAACCCGACATAGATAGTAAAGGTAAATTCTCTCTATACATATGATAAAGCTGAAATCCCGTTTACTAAATTTGCTAGCCCATGCTTAGATGAGTTTGATAAATTTATGGTTAAGCAAGAAGATTTTAATGCTTATTTTGGTAGACAATTGAAATACAATTCAAATATGCTTGAACACTTGGGTGATTATATGGCTAATGTCAAGGGTGAACTTAAACTTATTAGTAAACATGCTTCTATGGTTACCACTCAAGTAGAACAAGTACTTAAAGCTCAAAATGATTTGCTCAATGAAATGAATAGTAAGAAAAATGATTATGATGTTAGAGTGGCTACTAGAACTGGTAGAATGACTCAGGAACCTTTGTATCCTGAAGGCCACCCTAAGAGAATTGAGCAAGATTCTCAGAGAAATAATATAGATGCACCTAGTCCTTCTAAAAGGAATAAAAATAAAAATGATAGGACTTTGCATGCTTCTAGTGAACCTATTACTGAATCACCTGAGAATCCCAATGATATTTCTATTTCTGATGCTGAAACACAATCTGGTAATGAACCTGAAACTAGTGATAATGTTAATGATAATGTTCATAATGATGCTCAACCTAATAATGATAATGATATAGAAATTGAACCTGCAGTTGATCTTGATAACCCACAATCAAAGAATCAACATTATGATAAGAAAGACTTTGTTGCTAGGAAACACGGTAAGGAAAGAGAGCCTTGAGTTCAGAAACCCATGCCTTTCCCTTCCAAACCATCCAAGAAAAAGGATGATGAGGGTTTTGAGCGCTTTGCTGAAATGATTAGACCTATCTTTTTGCGTATGCGATTAACTGATATGCTCAAAATGAATCCTTATGCTAAGTACATGTTAATGGTAATGAGCATACAGTACACTTTCCGAGGAAACAATCTCAAGTTCATAGTATCAACTCTATTGGAAAAAGTCCATCGATTATATTTGGAAGTTTTGAATTTCCTCTTCCTACTGTCAAGAAGAAATATGATATTCTTATTATTGGGGATGTGCATATCCCCGTTGAGGTAACATAGTGTTATTCGAAATTTCTCCGGTTCCATGTTATTCGGAATGAGTTCGTTAACAAGACTTGATCAACCTTGTTAGTGGGTTCCTTTTGATGAGCATGAGATGGATGAAACTAGAAAGCACAACTCTCTGTACCTTCCTTTTACTTTATGTTATTTATATTAAATAAAATAAAAATAAGTATTTCCCGTCTGTTATCTGAATATTCGTGCAATATAAAAATACCCCGAAAATAAAAGTTCTTCAAATGCCCTGAAATTTAAATATGATTTTTTCTGAAATATTTGAGAATATCTGGAACTGAAAACACAGCAGGGGGGTCAACCACCTGTCCACGAGGGTGGAGGGCGCGCCCTACCCCCTGGGCGCCCCCCTGCCTCGTGGGCCCACGGTGGACCTCCTCCACTTATTCCTGCACCCATACACTTCTTCCTCCCACAAACACGAATATTCAGCTCAAGCACGAGTTCTAGCTCATTTTGATGTGATTTTCGTTCTCCTTGCTCAAAGCACCTCTCACAAAACTGCTTGGTGAGATTGTTCCTTGGTATGTGACTCCTCCATTGGTCCAATTAGTTTTTGTTCTAGTGCTTTATTCATTGCATATTTTTGCTGCTTAGGTGGCCCTGTTCTTGAGCTTGCATGTCAAATTTATATGGTCAAAAGTAGTTTTGATGCATGATATAGGCCCTACGCATTTGTAGGAGTAGTTGCTATCAATATTATTGAGTTTGTTTCACTTTTATTTTGAAGTTACTAAAAATTTCAGAAATTTTTCAGAGGATGAAATATGCTTAGGAAAATGTTCCAAGGTGGTTCTTCAAGGAAGTAAGGACCCAGGCTTGCAATGCGTGATGCTGATGAGGAGCCACCAAGAGACGCTCCAGTGCGTCCTTGTGAATGGCCTTCAGAAGACTTCATGGATCGAGCGAGTATGAATTTAACGCATATTTGCGTAACGCTGACCTTGTGGGCTTCGAGGAAGAAAAATGCCGTCAGTACCACTATCTCACTAGTTCCTTTGTGAGGAGGTTTGAATTTTCATCTTCACGCAATTCTTCAACTGTCATGTTCGATCTTTATGAAAAATCTTATACTATGGACTTAGAGGATTTTATTACTGCCTGCAAACTTCCACAATGGGGTAGTATTAGGGAACCTCGCAAATCTGAATTTAGAGATTTTTCTGCTAGTATAACTGTGGGGGAATCTAGAGATATAACACAAGCTACCATAGGGAGCATTCACTTTCCTGCTATACATTATTTTGCTCTCTTTATTGATAGATGCATTAACGATAAAGATGAGGCATGTCACATGTGTGTCCTTGACCTCAGTATTCTTAGGAGTGCTGTGTTAGGGGATAAATCTTATAACTTGGGAGCCATTGTTGTACGTAGGTTGCATCTTAATAGATTTAATGGATATTTCTTTGGTGGAATTTATGCAACCCGTATAGCTAATTTTCTGGGTATAGACATACGTGAGGATGATATTGAGTTGCCTCCTGCTTATTTAGATTATGAGGCTATGGTTCATCATTAGTTTGTTGAGAGGAACGATCAGTTCCTTCAGTACCGACTAATCTTTGATAGACGACGCACCTATCACATCGCTCTCCTTGCTTATACTTTTTTTGACTTTCAGGAAAAAGGAAGATATGTTATTACCAGAGAGGAGGCAGATGAGTACGAGAGGAGAGCGGAGGCCGCTCATCGCCACGCTGCAGCTCAGGAGGCAATAGCCGCTGCATCGCAGTACGACCCCAACTATTACTATGGATATCAGCCAGGCCAACCGTGGCCATAGACCATCTTAGGCTAAAAGCCTAAGCTTGGAGGAGTACGTATTTCTCACCGACATTACATTCATGTTCACACACTCATTGCTAGATGTCGGTGCTCATATCTTTTCATTTTATCATCCATGTTAGTTTATTTTCCTTTTCATGCTTTCTTCTTGTGTGTTTAATAAACCTTAAGAAAAACAAAAAAATAGGTGTAGCTTTTTATTAGTTTACTTTCCATGCTTGTAGTAGTAATTAAAAAGAAAACCCAAAAAGATTTCCTGTTCTTCTTTTACTTGGGAGCTTTCCCGTGTAAATAGTTTTATTTCTTTTCTTTTCTTTGGGGGGTCGATAGGAGAAGACCATAATTAAATTATTGAAGTTGCTCTTATATGCATTATTGTTGATCTGACAAAAGAGCCCCTATTGCCTTGTCTTCTCCTGCTTATTGAATACTTGCAGATTCCAGCTTAGTCCAATGCACGTGCACTGTTATTATTATTCACATCATTCGATCGTGCAAGTGAAAGGCAATTATGACGATATATGATGGACTGACTGAGATAAGAAAAGCTGGTATGAACTCGACCTCTTTTGTTTTTGTAAATATGGTTAGTTCATCGTTCCTGATTCAGCCTATTATGGATAAACATGTTTGTAATGACAACTAGAGATCATAGTTTCTTGTGCCATGCCTGATTAGCTAGGAGCTTATAATGGTTTACCTTGCTTGCCAACATGCTATTAAAAGGGTTATGATGTGGTATGATAGGGTGGTATCCTCCTCTGAATGATTTAAGTGACTTGACGTGGCACATGTTCACACATGTAGTTGAAACAAAATCAATATAGCCTTCATGATATGTATGTTCATGGTGGATTATATCCTACTCATGCTTGCATTCAGTGTTGATTAATTTTAATGCATGTTCATGACTGTTGTCGCTCTCTAGCTAGTCGCTTCCCAGTCTTTTGCTAGCCTTCACCTGTACTAAGCGGGAATACTGCTTGTGCATCCAATCCCATAAACCTCAAAGTTATTCCAGATGAGTCCACTATACCTTCCTATATGCGGTATCTACCTGCCGTTTCAAGTAAATTTGTATGTGCCAAACTCTAAACCTTCAAATAATCATCTTGTTTTGTATGCTCGAATAGCTCATGTATCAACTAGGGTTGTCCGTATCTTTCATGTTAGGCGGGTTATTTTCAAGAGGAGTGGACTCCGCTCCTCACTCACGAGAAAGTGGCCGGTCACCGGGATGCTCAGTCCCATGCTTTATGCAAACTAAATCAAAATAATTACAAAAAAAACTTCCCATGAGACTGTTGTTAGTTGGAGGCACTCGTTGTTTCGAGCAAGCCATGGATTGATGCTTGTTGGTGGAGGGGGAGTATAAACTTTACCATTCTGTTTGGGAACCGCCTATAATGTGTGTAGCATGAAAGATATCGCCATCTCTTGGTTGTTATGTTGACAATGAAAGTATACCGCTCAAAATATTATTCATCTCTATTTCAAAACCGAGCTCTGGCACCTCTACAAATCTCTGCTTCCCTCTGCGAAGGGCCTATCTATTTACTTTCATATTGAGTCATCACCCTCTTATTAAAAAGCACCAGTTGGAGAGCACCACTATCATTTGCATTCATTACTATTAGTTTACATTGAGTATGACTTGACTGGATCTCTTTTACCATGAATTACAATGTCTAGTCGGTCCTTGATCTTTAAAGGTGCTCTGCATTTATATTTTGCGGTCTCAGAAAGGGCTAGCGAGATACCATCTTGTTATATCACATCATTATTGTTTTGAGAAAGCGTTGTCATCTGAGATTTATTATTATTGCTCGCTAGTTGATTATGCCATTGATATGAGTAAACATGAGCCCTATGCGTTATTGTGAATATGGTTAGTTCATAATCTTCGCTGAAAACTTGAATGCTGGCTTTACATATTTACAACAACAAGAGCAAACAGAGTTTGTAATTTTTTTTCTTTATCTCTTTCAGTTTATCAACTGAATTGCTTGAGGACAAGCAATGGTTTAAGCTTGGGGGAGTTAATACGTCTCCATCGTATCTACTTTTCCAAACACTTTTGCCTTTATTTTGGACTCTAACTTGCATGATTTGAATGGAACTAATCCGGACTAACGTTGTTTTCAGTAGAATTGCCATGGTGTTATTTATGTGCAGAAACAAAAGTTATCGGAATGACCTGAAACTTCACGGAATATCTTTTCAGAAATAATAAAAAATCATTGCAAAAGATGAAGACCAGGGGGCCCACCACCTGTCCACGAGGGTGGAGGGCGCCCCCCTAGGGTGCGCCCCCCTACCTCGTGGGCCCCCTGGAGCTCCTCCGACCTCAACTCCAACTCTATATATTTGGTTTCGGGGAGAAAAAAATCAAGGAGAAAGATTCATCGCGTTTTACGATATGGAGCCACCGCCAAGCCCTAAAACCTCTCGGGAGGGCTGATCTGGAGTCCGTTCGGGGCTCCGGAGAGGAGAATCCGTCGCCATCGTCATCATCAACCATCCTCCATCACCAATTTCATGATGCTCACCGCCATGCATGAGTAATTCCATCGTAGTCTTGCTGGACGGTGATGGGTTGGATGAGATCTATCATGTAATCGAGTTAGTTTTATTAGGGTTTGATCCCTAGTATCCACTATGTTCTGAGATTGATGTTGCTATGACTTTGCTATGCTTAATGCTTGTCACTAGGGCCCGAGTGCCATGATTTCAGATCTGAACCTATTATATTTTCATCAATATATGAGTGTTTTTTATCCTATCTTGCAAGTCTATAGTCACCTACTATGTGTTATGATCCGGCAATTCTGAAGTGACAATAATCGGGACCACTCCCGGTGATAACCATAGTTTGAGGAGTTCCTGCATTCACTATGTGCTAATGCTTTGTTCCGGTACTCTATTAAAAGGATGCCTTAATATCCCTTAGTTTTCATTAGGACCCCGCTGCCACGGGAGGGTAGGACAAAAGATGCCATACAAGTTCTTCTCCATAAACACGTATGACTATATTCGGAATACATGCCTACATTATATTAATGAATTGGAGCTAGTTCTGTGTCACCCTATGTTATGATTGTTGCATGATGAACCGCATCCGGCATAATTCTCCATCAGCGATCCATTGCCTACGAGCTTTCCACATATTGTTCTTCGCTTATTTACTTTTCCGTTGCTATTGCTATCATCACTACAAAATACCAAAAACATCACTCTTACTAATGTTACCTTTTGCTACCGTTACCACTACTATCATATTACTTTGTTACTAAATACTTTGCTGCAGATACTAAGTTTCTAGGTGTGGTTGAATTGACAACTCAGCTGCTGATACTTGAGAATATTTTTTGACTCCCCTTGTGTCGAATCAATAAATTTAGGTTGAATACTTTACCCTCGAAAACTGTTGCGATCCCCTATACTTGTGGGTTATCAAAGGGTTGGAGAAGGGGACGGCGCGGCTGTGGTAGGGTGGCGCGGCAGGGGAGGAGGACGCGCGGGGAGGCGCGCGTGGAGAGGGGTGGCGGCGGTGGCGGTTAGGGTTTGCGGAGCGGGAGGATCGACCTGCGATAGATATCAGATAGAGAATGATTTGGTGCGTCGATAATTGATTGGTCGTGCACTAGGCACATATATATAGGTATAAGGGGTGCGACCGGTATCTTATGGTTTAATATACACGTACATACATTGGAAGACAGACACTATAGATACTGCATACGAAACCTAGATCTACGTGACACGAAGGTTGCATAGTAAGAGTATGTGTGTGGATGCAGTTTTGGAGAAACCATTTGGAAGGGAAGATAATAGTAGTACTATACTGTACAGTTCTTGCTTCGTGTGCGGTAGAGTCAGGTTGTGATTTTTCTCAATCGTGTGGTGTGGTGATGACGTAAAATTGGAGGGTCAACGCCTTGAGCCACTTAAATGAAGTAACCTGGCCGCCCAGCTGCCGGGTGGAGTTTCCTACACTCCGCTGTCATCGAGGTTGCTTAATCGTTTGCGCCATGAACAAGAACAAAATCCCCACATCAGCACGGCAGCTACCCCGAAGGGCAAAAGTCCACCGTGAATATTTTGTTTCTCGTCTTCACCGGATGAACGATAGTAGAGTAAAAGTTTTCCTCTATCACATCGGTAAACCCCTTGATTCTGGCCTCGTTTCATCTCATCTGCGAAAATGTCAAAAGACGAAGTATAGTAGATTACTCTACCCAGTTTCTTCTTCACAGACAGACGAGACCTTTTCTCCTTGTAAAACGACACTTGCCCGTCGCACAAGTTTTTAACAAGGTAAAGTTAGGAAAACGATTGATGTGAGTTCTCGTAAAACAATAGAAAATCGAGAGCAGCCAAGTCAACACTCGAGGAGTTCAAAAATAAAATAGTAAAAGAAAAAGTCAGCACTTGAGACTTTGACGCTGAGGTTTTTACTAGTGCACTTACAGCGGGCCTGTGCACGAGCATGGCCCACTGGTCAGAGGAAGGGTGGGAATCCAGTTAATGATGGGCTAGGCGGTTAGGGCATCTTCAGCCGTGCCCCAGGAAGGCCTTTCCATGCGTTTTTTTAGCTGGCGCCGAAAAATCGGCCCAGTCGTGCCACCAGGAGCCCGATTTTCGCTGGCTTGGGCCGAAAACAGCGCCGGCGGATCCAGGCCGAACCCGGCGCGCTGGTGGGCGCCCGGGGGCGCCGGGGTGAACTGTTTTGGCGCGAAACAGCCGCGGGCCCGCCGCGTCAGTGACTCTACCCTCTTCTTGCCCTTTTGTCGTCCTCATCGCCTCATTTCCCACGGCGAATCAATACCAAAGCTGTCGCGCCGGTCAGCCTGCGCCATTGATGCCTCACGGGCGGCGCGGTGAAGGCCGGATGACGCGCGTCCCTCGCCCGCCACGCGTACTCACGGCGGCTCGCGCACGGGCGACGCCTCGGCCTATATAAGACGCGCCCCAGCGCACTCGGCGACTCGTACTCTCTCGCCGTCGTCGTTCCTCCCTCTCCTCTCTCTCGCCGTCGTCGTTCCTCCCTCTCCTCTCTCTCGCCGTCTCCAGCACCTATGGCCGAGCGCTTCCCAGGCGACGACGCGGCGGCAAACGGCTTCGTCCGCCGCCATCTTCACGAGAGCGAGACTCGCCTCCTTTTCAAGGCCGAGTACCCGGTCTCGCCGGACATGCGGGTACCCGGGGCATGGAGGATCAACGCCGCCGGCGTGCCGGTGCCCCCGATACCCACCGGCGCGGCGAGGCGTGTGAAGATCGCACGCATCCGCTCGTCCCTGCCGCGTGCGGCGAGGGAGGGGCCACGGTACGTCCCCGATAGCCCGCTCTGGGAGCCCTACTTCCGCCGCCGTCACGCCGAGCAGCTCGAGGCCACCAATGGCGTCGAGCCCTCCGGCAGGCTCAATGCCGTCGGCCGGCGTCGGTGGTGGGGCGTGCCCGGGCGCACGTTGGAGGCCATCCTCGAGTACATCGAGGGCGGCAACACGCCGCGCCTCGAGTACCCCGCTCCCCCGTCCTTCACACGCCGTCGGGGAAGCTCCTGAACCTCGAGGCGCATGGAGACCGGGGGGTCCTCCTCCTCGTCCGGCGGCTCCCCCTGCCTCCACCTCCGCCCCGTCAAGCCGGAGCCCCAGGGCGCGCCTGTCAGCGCGCGCACCCGCAGCTCCGGTGTCCGTATCGGCGACAACGCCTCCCCCACCGGCCGCTTCGTCCTCGTCGAGCCCAAGCCGGAGCCCGGCCTCCCCGTGGAGTACGAGGAGATAGCCCGGCGTGGCTTCTCCGACGAGGACGCCCTGCGGTGGGCGCGGGACGACTACCTCCGCGACGAGATGGTCCGGCAGCGCCGGGCCCTGGAGGAGATCGCCGCCCGCAAGCGTGGGCGCGAGGACGAGCACGGCGTCGTGGTCCTCGACAGCAACGACGACGACGACGCCTCCGGACCGTCCAACCCGCCGCGCCAACCGGGGGAGGGATGCAGCAGGGACGGCGGAGGCGTCGGCGGGGGCGACGACGACGACGACGGCGGTGACTACACGCGGTTCTACCGCCTCCTCGGCATGTAGAACCGCGTGGGCGGGCGGCGAGGGAGACGGCGGGGTAGCCCGCGGTAGTTTTTCCTTTTTTGTAAAATATGTTTAAATTTAAACGAACTCGAACATGTTTGCATTGTGTTTGCGCCGAATTTAAACATTTTAAAAACCCGTGGAGGCCGCGACTGAGGGGCATCACGCCCCCAGTGTACGGTTTAGCGCCGGTGCGTTCCTGAGAGACGATTTTTTGCCCCTCCTAAAAGGCCAACGGCTAGAGATGCCCTTAGCCATGAGCGAAAGATAAGCATATCTCCTCCTCTCGCCGGAAATAATGGCGTCCCCACCACCGGCCACAAGGATCAGGCGATGGCTCCGGAGCTGCCTTCCCATCCTATCCAGCGCATCTCATCCGGGTTTGTCGCTTGATTGGCCCCTCGACCTTTCCATAATTGCGTTATTGATCAGAGGGTCAGGCCATGGCTAATTTGCTCCTTTTTCTTTTCCTAGTGGAAGAAAGAGAGATGCCTGCTCTTCTTCTGGTTCGTGAGAGCAACGGTGGTTGATACGGAGACATGTGAACCTTGATCTTTATCATCATTAGAGCTGGTACCAAGAAGACGAGACACGCCCACCTACGAACCACGAGAAAAATAGTTCAATATCCGCTGCTCCAAAATAATTAACCTCCTCGAAATAGGCTTTTGCCCCGCTACAAAATAACCGAAGTTCTAATTTTATGTCAAGTCAAACTAGCTCAAGGTTGACTAACTATATAAAAAAATGTGCTAAGATCTACGAAAACCAAGTACACATAGTATGAAAAAAAAATTCTATACAGAATCTCATGAGACTAATTTGATGTTTTTATGTTAAAATGTTTTTTCAGATTCGCTAATTAAAATTATCATCTCAATGAGAATTAACAAAATCTCATCTAACTCCTACACTACTTGATTAACCAAAGGAAAAAAAATCCATATGAATCTTCGCGTAAAATCGAACGGCGTAGGAGTTAGATGAGACATATTTGTCTCTCATCTAGACGAGAGCTAGATACATTTTTTATACACTTGATCAAAGTTAAACAAGATTGACACATGACAAATCAAGAACTTCAGTTATCTTGGAACAGAGGTAGTATGATGTGGTCTCCCAGCATAACTGATACGATGAATGTGTTTAAAACTAAACTATACAATTGTATATGTGATAAAAGGTAGTAAAAGTAGTTCAAATATGCTCACAACTTCGCTATATCAAACTGTATATATATGTGACAAAGGGAAGTGAAAGTAGTATAAATATGCTCACAACTTCGATCTTACACTATTTTTTTAGGTTGAGTTTAGTCTCACATCGATTATGAAAAAAAAGAGCATGACTCATGAAGGGTGGCAGTGGGCCCTTCCAGTAGACTCGTCTTTTACGGAGAAGGCATATATTTTTTTTAGAACGAAGGCTCAAGAAAAGCCCGACTTTGAATTAACAAAGCCATCAACCGGCCAGGATTACAAGAACACCAACTAACAAGGAAAGCAAGAAGAGAACCAAGCGGCTGATACAAGGAGCAAAGCGAAACAGACTCATAAAGGCAGCAGCGATAGCAAGAACACGCCATGCTGCCGCCAACACCCTACAGGACGACCTACACCAACCGGACAAGCTACGGACTTGAGAGGATGCACCACCGCGCAAGCTTCGTGATCGTAGCCAAACTCGAAGACAGCACTGACACTCCTCTGGAACTGCCACTGCAAAGGGCCCCTGCCCTCCCATCCTGGCTCGAAGGATGCCGCACCGGCAGGCGGCAGCTCGGTTCACCCTAGAACCCAGAGGAAGACGCTCAAGCTGCACATGAAGAAAGAACTAGGAGCAGACCTGCTAGCTCAGAGCACACCATTCCGAACACCGTCGTCGTCCGCGGTTAAGCCACACCGAAGGGCTAGAGCTGTCGGCCACAGTCGCAGCAACAAGGGCAACAGCGATGAGCCACCGAAGAAAAGGCAGTGAAGCGCCGAGCCAAGCTGCCACCCTCCACCATCACACCCACAACCCGACTCTCTCGCCGCCCCTGCGATCCCTGGACTGCGCCTCCAAGAAGGAACACGACACGGATGTGTCGTCGCCGCCCGAATCAGGGGACCTAGGCTTTCACCTAGCAGGGGACGGAAGGAGGGGGGAAGGATCCTCACCACAGCCTCCAGGGAGGGGTACAGCGCCCAGGGCGTCGCCTGCGATGTGGCTGCGCCGGCCAGGGGTTTCCCCCGGAACCAACCCCCTCGACGAGATCCGCGCTGCCAACACCCGGGAGGACCCGGATCCGGCGATGGAAGGAGCAGATCGGGGCGGAGAGGATGAGATGCATCTGGCGACGGCAACCGCGCAGGGAAGGCCGCACACCAGCGACCGTGGACCGACACCTCCTCGTCCCCCGCGAGACCGAGGGAGGCGCCTCACCAGCTTCGGCCGGGGTGGCCCGCCGCCCGAGCCACCCGGCGCTCTTCGCCCGGGGTCGCCGCCCCGGATGCCGAGCCCTCCACGCTATGTGGAGCCGCCGGATCCCCCGCCGCCACCTTCATCGGTGTCGAGCGCACGCCGGCGCACACCTCTGGCGGCGGCGGAGGGGAAGGGGAGGGGGGAAGGAGGGGTGCGGCGGCGGCGATTTAGGGTTTCCCCCGAGTCGCCTCGGTGGAGACGACGCGGAGGCGGGGGAATCGGAGAGGGGGCATATATAGTGCGGTGCTTTGTGATTGAGGCTTCACGAGCTGAGATGAGACGCTACTATACCAATCGTTTTTTATGGACTGTAATGCTAGTGCTGAATTTTCCACCATTTGTGCCAGATAGTTATCTTATAGCATTCAGACAAATATGTATTGTAAATCTCAAGATATACAAGTGGTACGTGAATATTGTTTGAGAGCTGCTCATCGTATTTTCAATCAATGGCACCTACAACTTCCTTTTTGGCTCAGACATCCCTCAATAAGAGTATCATAACTAGTATTATGCATGTCAACTAAGGCTGGTCACAATAGGAAGTACTACGCCACCGTTCATAATATGATAACTTGATCGTATTACAATGACTTCATTTATTGTCATGCATAACACACACTAGTACATCATCTAATATGACACACTATCATATCATGACACTCAATCCTCTCTTTTCTCATTTTATTGTATGCCGCCTTAGTAAAATGCCTAGTTGACATGTATGATACTTTTATTGTGACCGGCCTAAGCATCTCTATAAGATATTAAATAAAAATATATTTGAGTATATATTATGATACCTTAAATGATATGCTATTACTTGTCATGTATGACAATAAATAAGATCATCTATGATATTAACTTATGATACTAAATTATGTGTGGCTACTAAACTACATAAACTTTTTATTTTATAGTCAACCGTGAAAGAATAACCATGGAAATAATCTTAGCAATTTCAGTTTGCAATACTCTTTTTTTAGTAAGGATTTGTTAGAAATCTGTTCTAGCAGTAACTTTCAGCAACTACCACAGTCTACTCAACTCAGGCCGGTAATCCCTGTTGTGCAAAACCACAAGAGCTTAACCACCCAGACCACAAATCCCTCCTCACTCCTCCAGCTCCTCCTCCCCTTTCCCTTCCTTCCAGCGCAACGGAAACGCCTGACCCGACGCGCTCCTCATCGTCGTCCCCCTCCCCTCTCGCCGTCTCCTCCCTCGCCCTCACCCGAGCCTTAGCCCTAGACCTCCCCGCGGGGATGGGCGGCGTCACCTCGACGGTCGCGGCCCGCTTCGCCTTCTTCCCGCCCAGCCCGCCGTCCTACGGCGTCGAGCCCCTGCCGCCGCTCGATGCCGCCGGGGCGGGGGCGGCGGCCGGGGAGGCCAAGGGGAAGGAGGGGAGCGTGGTGGTGGAGCTCACGGGGGTGCCGCGGAGGGCCAACGTGGAGGCGCGGCGGCTGCGGACCAAGCGGGGCACGGACGTGGTCGCCATGTACGCGCGCCAGACCGGCGCCAAGCTCACGCTGCTCTACTCCCACGGCAACGCCGCCGACCTGGGCCAGATGTACGAGCTCTTCGTCGAGCTCAGCGCGCACCTCAACGTCAACCTCATGGGGTACGCACGCACGCTGGATCGGATTGGGTTAGACTTTAGATTGGGGGCGCCGTGGTTCTGGATTCGGGCGGTAACCCTGGATCTCCCGGGCCGCGTTTCTCTGGATCAAAGCTACGCTTTTTACCGGGCTTTAGACAACGCAAGTGGTACTCCTCGGTGGAAATGTTGGGATTGCGTGTCAGTAGGATGGTCGCTTATTGGACTGGACCAAAAATGCCAACTTTTCTTCTGGTATTGCGTGATTGGGTTCAGGTTTTGGTACATGAGTATGAAGCTGTGCTGGGGCAGTGCTCTCTGGTGTTGGATTTGCTAGCTCTAGTCTAAATTAAACCAATTAGTACTAATCTGTGCGTTCATTCTCCATTGGTGCTTGGCTTCATCTTGTCATGTGATGCGGCATTTGTCACTGATACGTCTGCTAATGGGTGTCTAGTTATTTTGTTCCTCCTCAAATTCTTACTTATGATTAGAATAAACTACTACTGCCGAATTGTGAGTCATTTTGTGGTTTTTGTAGATTGTTGGGGATGTCTGCTTTAAGTGGCCGTGAGAAGTATCTGGTAGTTGTTCAGTCTTGGGTAGTAAGGGGGATATTTGGATTAAAAGTGCCTGTCTGTGATTGGATAATCCATGATTCATGTGATTTTATGGAGGTGGCCCAAGACCTGATTTTTATTAGTTACTATTTTTGGCCAAAATTTGATGGATTTGTTCAGATTAGGTGTTAAGTACATGCTACCACTTTTAGAACATTTCACTAATAGAGTCTAGTAAGGAAAAAGCGGGAAATCAATACTTGATGAAGCTTTCCACAACATTATTATGCAAGCACACGTGTCCGGTCCACAGCCCTCATAAAAGCATAAATACCAAAATAAGCGATCAATGTTGTCATCTTCCTAACTGTTGTTTAAATATATCCATTTTTTGGGTTTAATTTCTTCTTTCGTTGGAGTTTTAGCCCATTGCTTCCTATGCATTGGATGGAGAATATTAGCTAGGTAGGTTTAGTCTAATGAACCTGTTGATGACAAGAGGTTTGAGTTTCTGATGAGAGAACCGTTGATTCATTCATTCAGTCTTGTCCTTCACTGCTTTTATTAAACTCAAGATTTTTGTTCTTCACCTAGCATGGTTATAACATTATCATATTTAGTTAATCTTTGTGTTATATGTCTGTTCTCTGAACACACTTTTGTCCTTTATGGGGCCACTAGTTTTGGCACAAGGCATTTTAAAAATGTTGAGCGTTTACATTATTACTAATATAACTTCAACATCACAGATGACTCCAGATTCCAGAAACGACCCCTGTGGTTTCAAAGCCCAGAGTAGATACAGTGAACACTACTGTGCCATTTACTCTATAAGCCTAAATACCCTTGCTTTATACGGTTTAAAAAATATACACCCCCCCCCCCCCCCCCAGCATGTGAAACTTGTGTTCTCGTGCTTAGCTTTTTCTGCCCTCTTGGCTATGCTGCTGCGCTCAGCCAAGCTTTGCGCAGGACGGCGCCATGCCTCCATGTTTGTGCTCGGCTGCAGCCCTATACAATTCCCTTGGCTCCATACCCATGCCGGGCCAAGCTTCTTTGTGACCTCTATTCGAGCTAGAGATTTTTGTGAGGGAGGTTCCTTTCAAAGGAAGATCTTCATCGTATTGAAGTTGAACTGTCGGCAAGGTAGTCAGAGTCGGGATTCGGAGTCAGATCGATTTTCCTCAGACAGAATCGAGTCGTGGAATCGAGGATTCTACTAGATGTACTCAAATAGGATATTTTGTATGCACACAAGAAATTTATATGGGTTCTATAGAGTTTTGACACTAAATATGGAGCAAAGAACGTACACATAAATGCGAGTTGTATTCCACTTTTTTTATGGCTAACCTACCGTCTAGCTCGCATGTATGGAACATATATGAGAGGGAAATATGTAGAACATTGAAGCCTTCAATGCAGGAAATTTCTTAGGTTCTTTTTAGAGTGCGTGAATAGTCGATCACTTGTCTATCTGACCTGCAGTGCTAAACCTTCAAAGGTCTTGCTCTCCTTCTCCGATCAGTCTTGAAGCATTCTCCTTTTCACACCAATTCCATCTGTCGACAAGCCTGATCCTCAATTTCGATCTAGGGTTTCTGAAAGCTAGATCAAAGGTGTCGGCGGCTGAGCGTTTGGCTTGGGAGGGGAATAAAGGTCCATGAGGTATATGAAAATGGGTTTGGATGATGGCATACTATTCTGCTACAACTGAAAAACGGCTTAATAAATTAGTAGAATCGGACATAGTCCATAGCATAGTCGGGATTGTACAGTTTTGTACAGGATTCTATGATTTGGATCGCGACTCAACATGTATTCTACCTGGTCCGGATTCATGGTGGGATTTGGATCGACATGCTTCCGTAGGGTCGTGAAGTCGTAGGATTCTAGCAGTCGAGTCGGGATTCTGACTACCTTGACTGTCGGGAATCTTTATTGTAATTATGTTAGTCTATTTGCTGTTTCTGTTAGAGTGTTCCTGGAAATGTGTAAGAGGGAGGTGGAAAGTGTGGATGAACCACGATCGTTACAAACTCAGCGCTCTATAATTGCGAAGGTCATAAATAAGCTATGAGGCTACGCCTCAGCTGCCCTCCATGCTAATTAGTAGTGATACAAGGCCATCTATAAATGCAACATAGCAAACTGATCCTCCGATTGCTTATTTAGTTATGCTATCTTCTGCGTTTCAAATTTTCTGCGAAAGTGAAAATACGTATTGAGATGACGAAAACGGAAAGTGTCTAGAGGGAAAGGATACTTTCAACACCAATACAAACCACTATATTGATTAGTTTGTCAATTAATATGCCAATTTTTTTCAGTGTTCAAGAAAGCGTTTTTAAGCGACGCTTAAGCGCTGAGCGATGGCAAAGCGCTTCGCTTTTGCCCTAAGCGGTAGATTAAGCGTTTTTTATTTAAATTTGACCAAAATTTGGCATTTTTTGTACTTCTTCTGCTGGTCTGCTTGCGCAATAATGGCAATATTCTATTTATCTTATTACTAGGCTATGTTCAAGAACTATTTCCTTCATATTTTGGCAAAATTCTGTCCACATGATATCTGTTAGGTTATGTCTATTTGAACTGAACTGCATTTTAGTTGTTATTTTGCTTGCTATGCTAACCTGATATGTATTTGCTATTGTGTGAACTGTATTTCAGATGCTACTTCAATTACCCATGTGCCATGCTTCCTATTTTCATGTGTATATCATTCAAAATCCGTCAAATTCTAGCCAATTTCAAAAAACGCTTAAGTGCGATTAAGCTGCGCTTAAGCGCTCATTGCTCTAAGCTGTGGCCTTCCGCTTCGCTTACGCTTTCCGCTTTCTTGAACATTGATTTTTTTGTAGCATTTTCAGTCGTGTTCCTTGCCAGTTTACATGGTTCCGTGTTGCCGCCACTCTTTTGTCATCCTGTGATATTAGTACCTTGGAAGATAGTGGTCGGACCCTGCGCAAGCGGGAGCTACATGCACCGGGCTGCCCCCCAATTAACAGGATGCATCCGATGAAGAAACCTATTTCACAATGGAAATCACTGGATGAACCTCTCTTATGTCTCTTGGGATTATTTTGGCGAAATACTAACATATTTTTGTTCTTTCTTTCCTTTGCAGCTATGACTACTCTGGTTATGGGCAATCTTCTGGAAAGGTATACATATTTTCTCTTTTTCGTTCTTTGGCTTCTGTTCTCCTCAGTGTGCATAATACTAATCATTTATTCTTATCTATTATGGCAGCCCAGTGAGCAAAACACATATGCTGATATAGAGGCTGTTTACAGATGTCTCATAGAAACCTATGCAGCCTCTGAGGAAAATATCATTCTTTATGGCCAATCAGTGGGGAGTGGTCCTACTTTGGACTTGGCCTCACGTTTGCCTCGTTTGAGAGCAGTTGTTGTACATAGTCCAATTTTGTCTGGCTTAAGAGTGATGTATCCTGTAAAACATACATACTGGTTTGACATATATAAGGTAACTAATTTACATTTCTTCATTCCTTTTTTGTACTTACCTGCATCTGATTTTTCTTGTATCTGCAGAACATCGACAAAATTCCACTAGTCAGTTGCCCTGTTCTAGTGATTCATGTGAGTGTCCTTGCCCCCTTAATCTTATACACAGTTTTCACTTTATGTTCAGGGCATACGTGTTATCCGCCTAGACATTTTCTTTAGCATTCTCATGCCCTTGTCTGCCCATTCATGCACGGGCACACATTTGCATTCTAGTAATGTTACATAGGTGAACTTGTACATGAGAACATGTTGATTAGTTACTAGTGGAGAAAATATCAAGCAGGTGTAATTATTTAAGATGTCTACAAATGGCTATTTGGTTGTTTATTAATCACATAATAGGATTACGACAAAGTACAGTATCAATCATCCAACTGTTGCCTTTGGGAATGGCTAGAATTTTGACTTTTGAGAACTTGCTAGTGCTCATGTGAATATGAGCATAGGGCCATCACTGTATTTCTGGCCAAAGTCTCTATAATGGTAATGCAATCAAAAGTCTCCAGGTTCACTGAGAAAAAGAAATGTTAATCGATATAGCATACTCTGTAAACACGTGACAATTATTCCATTAGCTGGAATAGCTTTGCCATGAGTTGATTTTGTATACTACCTGTGGCATTGTTGCTTTAACAAATTATTCATAAATTTTGCTATTCATTCTAGTCAAGATGTAGAACAAGAAAGATGATACAGTAGTATTCTTTGGTAGAAGAACGTAAGCTGACTGAGTAACCGCAACACCTTTTTGCACATTTTTGTGGTACTAATACAATCTCTTCTTTCAGGGTACAGCTGATGAGGTTGTCGACTGTTCTCATGGGAGGGCATTGTGGGAACTCGCTAAAGTAAAGTACGAGCCTCTGTGGGTCAAAGGAGGAAACCACTGTAATTTGGAACTCTATCCAGAATACATTAAACATCTAAAAAAGTTTGTTGGAGCCATAGAGAAACTGCCAGCCCCAAGTGATGAATCCCCAGAGAGCTCAGGTGCATCAGATCGTACCCAAACAGAGCCTGAAGGTACAGAGGAGCCAAGGAAAAGCGTAGACCATAGGGAGAAGACAAGGCCAAGCATAGATCATAGAAAGAGCACAGATCGTCGAGATAAACCGAGGGGCAGTACAGATAGGAGGGACAAAAGCAGAAAGAGTGTAGATAATCCTGACAGACCACGAGCCAGTGTTGATCAGCCCGATAGGCCAAGGAAAAGCGTCGACCGGTACGTTTACCCTTCACGATGTACCAGATAGTTCCTTTTCAAGACATGCTGTATATGTGTTGCGAGAAATCCTGCTTTCAGTTTGTTGATCAAATGGTTGTTTGTTTACAGCTTTGGAGGGATGATGAAGGCTGTGAGGTTGCGCAACATCGACTGTTTCAAGGTACCGACAACGTCCTCCGGGAGCTGAAGATAGATACCATAGATACCAGAAAAGGTCAGTGGTGTTTTGGAGGGCGCCTCGTCTGTATGTATTCCATCTGTGTAAGTTAATTCATTTGGGTGATTGGTTCGGCTGTAGGCGGTATATCTCAACACAGTGGGGGATTTGTAATGTTTCTGGTTTTGTGTTCCTTCTGAGATGAAATAATAACTTAACTTGTTTATAACATGCTCCTCAATTTTCTTCCTAGTTAGATGAGGTTCAGATCCTTTTAGATGGATTTAGTTGTGGACTGTGATAGGCTCGGCTCGATTCGAGCTCGATCTGATGTTATTCCAAGTACGTATTTTGCAATTTGGTCTCTCCGGTTGTAGCTCGGACGCATAGGCGATCGTAGTAGAGCGTTTGCAGAGCAGCGTGTAAACAACATTGTATCCTTTGGCAGCAGTTGAGGAAGGTGGTGGGGAGCCTGTGCAGCCTCTTCAGATAATTTTGGGCAGTTGTTGTATACTCCCTCCGTCCGGAAATACTTGTCGTAGAAATGGAAACAAATGGATGTATAGAACTAAAATGCATCTAGATATATCCACTCCTTGGACAAGTATTTCTGGGACGGAGGGAGTACATGAATACTGTCTACAGGAGGACTCAAACCGTAGTGAAGCGAAACTGGTCAGCTGGGAGTTCCGTCTGGTTTGTTCAAAGAAAATGCCTTGCATCTTTTTTTTTTAGTCTTATGCCTTGCATCTGTTGAGGTGTTGCATTTTTCTTTCATTGCGTTAAATTCTCATCGCACAAATTTGCTCACTCAACATCAACATAGTAAATCAATAAAGGGCAGCGATCTGCGCTGGCGCACCGGCCCAATCGTTGGGCCGGTCAAGCCCCAGCCGTCCGATCTCGCGAGCTCGAGCTGTCAGATCTGTTCCTCGCTCTCCCTTCCCCTGCGTTGACTTCACCACACCCTCACCCCAGCCGCTCCTGCCGTTGGCGACTAGCCCCCTCACCTGGACCTCCTCCCCTCTAGTCCCATGCTACTGGATGCGCTCTCCGTCCCCGTTGCCGTCGTAGCATCCGTACTCGTCCCCTGGTCCAGCAGAAAGCCCGTCGCCCTCTCGTAGCAAAAATGGCGCTGTCTTGAAGCACATCGGCACCCCCTGTCGTTGCAGCACCTAGCAGTCGCCATCGTCGCTGCATTGTCGTGTCGCCGACGTAGCTCTCAACGTCGCCGCTCGCTGCCATTAGCGAGTCAAGTTGAAACTTTTTATCTCACCGGTTGAAGCTTTTTCTATGCCTGTTGAAGCTTTTCTCGCGGATTGAAGCTTTTCACCGTGCCAATTGAAGCTTTTTTCACCTGAGCTTGAAGCTTCTTTCACAAAGGGTTGCAGCTTTCTACTCTGCGGTTGCAACAAAAAACACAGAGAGGCGCCATGGTCGTCGTCAAGGAGGATTTTTCAATCTTTGTTTGAAGCTTTTTCATCTGCGGGTTGAAGCTTTTTGTCAAATAGTTGTAACTTTTCCTATATTTCGTTGTCTGGTTAAAGCTTTTTTATCTACTGGATGTAGCTTTTTGTGTCCATGGTTGTAGCACGGGAAAACGCCGTTTGCAACTCTCCCAGTACCATGGTTGCAGCTCCTCCCCGTGGCCATGGTTGTAGCACGAGCACCTCGGTCCTCCCTGCGTTTGGCCTGTCGCCGGGAGTAGTTGAACTTATCTAACTTCAGTTGCGACGACTGAAACTCGCCGGCATGCTCGCAGGCACTCATCCCCGATGTGCAACTTGCAACAAAAAATCGAGCACTAGGGGAGATGCCCAGTGCTACAACCAACGACCAAAAAAGCTACAACTAGCGATAGGAAAAGCTTCAACCGGCTATGAAAAAAGTTTCAACCAATATACGACTGGAGCTATGGATGACCAAGAAAAGTTACAACCGGTGACAGAAAAAGCTTCATCTAGCGACGAAAAAAACTTCATCTGACTATAAAAAAGTTTCAACCGTGGAAACGAAGCCATGGACGAAAAACGAAAAGTTGCAACCGAGAGTTATAAAAGTTACAACCGCATTGAAAAAAGCTTCAAACTTCTTATCTCAGCTGCAACCCCGCGATGACGATGACACCGTTTTGTTGCAACCGTAGTATATTTTTGCTACCACCGGCGATTGAATTTGCTACAACCAGTTCCAGCAAAATTTCGCCGCGGGGTGTAGTCGTGCCATGGCTGGTTGCAGCTCCGGCGTGGCCGGGTCCGGCGAGGTAGGCAGAGCTCCGATGCACGCGGATCTGGTCGAGGGTGGCCAGATCGGCTGATTCCCATGACGACGACGCCCCTGGGAGGCCTCCGGCACGAGCGACTGGTTGACCATGGCAACGAGAAAAGAGAAGAGAGAAATGACTGAGAGGAACAAGAGAAAAGGCTGGAGGGAGAAGACGCACGTGGCCCCCATCCTATGTGTCGCTAGGTAAGTCGCTGGAGCGTTTGCGCGTGGACGCGACCGGCCGGGTGGGCCCCCATCCTACGTGTCGCTAGGTGAGTCGCTGGAGCGTTTGCGCGTGGACGCGACCGGCCGGTGCGCCGTTGCCAAACGATTTCCATCAATAAATGCTACTTTATCCATGAATGTTTTCAGTCTAATTTAGTCAGCTCAATTTGTTTGGAGTTTTTGAGAAAAAAAAACACTTCGATGTATTTGACATCAATCAATAAAATACGTCGACTGGCTTTGTAAACTATGATACCTCTAACAATTTGTTTTAATTTTGGGCGATGCTAGGCGCCGGCGCACCGGCCCAATAATTCCGCCGGTCTAGTCCTAGCCACCCGATTAGTCTTTAAATATCCGTTGGATCTGACCCAAGCGTTCTTCAACCTCGTGACGCAGATAGAAAAAAGCACAGGAAAAAAGAAAAGAAGGCAGTGCCTCCACTCACACTTGCCCACCATCGTCGACGCTGCTCACCAGCGTCCCTGCCGCTTGCTCCCAGCATGGCCCGCCCCCGGTTTGCAGCGCCCCCTGTTCGCCCAGGCTCTCGCCGGTTCGCCGCATGCAGCTCCTGCCGGCGAAGGTCGCAACTCCGGCGAACAGCAGTGCCCCATCCAGCTTGTAGCAGCGCTGTTTGTTCGTCGACGGTCGCATCCCCGATGAAGCCGCCCAGTAGTTCGCCGGGTTGTATCAACCAAAAAGGCCTCGTCCCAGCAAAAGCATTCATCGTTCCAGCAAAATCAAACATCGCCGTCGCTGGGTTGTAACAAAAATTGTCACAGGTTCTAGCAAAACAAAATGACGGTACCAGCAAAAACGAGTCACGATAGTTTGGTTCCAGCAAAATGTTAGTGCGGTTGTAGCTTTTCCGGCGATCGGTTCCAGCAAAGTGACACGCCGGTTGCAGCATCAGTGTTGGCTCCAGCAAAATATCAATGTGGCTGTAGCTTTTCCGGCGACCGGTTCCAGCAAAGTTACACGCCGGTTGCAGCGTCGATGCCCTCGACAGATGTTGGTCGTAGTTGACGCATGCAACATGGGTGCTGCCATACCATGGCCACCCGTCGAAGCATCCGTGGCCGCCCCCACCGATGGTTTGAAGAGCGGCTGGTTGCCGTCACCAGTACATGTGGACTCCGCGGAGACTGCTGGGGAAAAGAGGAACGCTGGCCATGGAGATGAGCTCCTACAGACAGGCGCACGCGCACTTGAAGCACCGGTGCAAAAGCAAAAATTGAGAACAGGGGAAGAAGGGTGAGGCGTTTAGGACGGCGTCGAATGGGCTTCCGGCACATCCGCTCGTCGTCGCTGTTGCTGTCGCCGGCGGTGTCTACAACATGCGTGCGCGGGAGGATAAAAAAGGACTGGGAAAATAAGGTATGTGTGGAGGGTGATGCGACTATTCTATATCATACGATCTGCATGGATGGAGTGGCCCGCGCGCGACCGGCTGAAGGCGGGTGGGAACGTTTACCTTTAATTTTTGGAGTATTTTGAAAAGGAGGCCCTCTTTTTTGTAAATAAACTTGTAAAGTGAAGTGAGAAAAGTGCGCCTTATTAGAAACTGACCCAGGCAAGGCAATGCCACAGTCCGACCTCACGTTCTTCCCGATCAACCCCACGTGCACGCTGCTCGTGGCCTCACTGTGAAGTTACGCCGTGTGGATACCCCTACTGGATATGCAAACGACTCCATCGCGCCATGGGCCGCCAGACTCGGAGGAGAAACTGCCGGCAGAGGCCAGCAAGGCGGTGAGAAGTGACCAAGCCTGTATCGCGGCCTCGTGTCCCCCCAAGCCCAAAGCCGTTTGGCGGTGGCCGAGCGGAACCGTGTGCTCGGTCGGTCGGTGGCGCCACGTTTCTTCACCCAGAGGTTTGGCCTCGGCAAGGCCGTGCAACGTGTTGCGGCGTTCCCATACCACCATTGCCATTACCAACCCCCCGGGGTCTGCTGGATCTGCCGGCGTGGGAGTATGGGAACGGCGCCGGACTCCACCCAGTTGGTCGGGCCGGTGCCTCCTCCTCCTCCTCCTCCTCCTCTCCTAGTCGTGCCCGTACGTACGTGGAGGTGTGTCGCGCACGCACGAAGCTGTGTCTCTCGCACTCGCGGCACGCACGTACGTATGTACGGCGCCACGACGTGGGTCGGGGGCGGACGGACGCGTCTGCACCAATGCTTCTTCCGGTCCACAACGCTCAGCACATGTTGTATCACGCGGTTTATCAAGTTACAATTTGATTGTTACTGGCACAATGCCAGTGTGTTTTTTTTCCGGATAACAATGCCCGTGTGTTACAACGGAAAAAACGTATTCATAGTCTCATGAGCGGGAGGAATAATTTGTCTCGCTGCTAAATAACGCCTTCCTATCAACACCCGTAGTCGACGACAAAACCTCTTAAATCACAACATAGTAGTTAAGCTGTGTCACCACGTTGTCGTGCCTCGTCCAAATCCAACAACCATGTCGCCGTGGAGTCACTCTGCTCTGGCTTGGCCTTCGGAGTAGCCAGCCAAATCTAGTCAGGAAATTTTGTTGTTTTGATGCTAAATTGTTTGATTTCTTTCGGAGCCTGCATATCATCATCAACAACTATACCGAAGGAAAAAATGAACTGTCTTGGAATTTTCAAATATCCTTTTTAAATAAAATAAAGTTCTAGGCTTCCTAGATTCACGGAGCCAAATTGCCTTACTTAGTGATTGATTTGGTATTATACATTTGAGGGTTTTATCAGGCCAAATGTTATCCCTTTATTCTTGCAAAATAACTCTTTATCAGACTATGCATGTACATCCCATATCTTTATCTTTGGTTAACCAAAAACATAATGAATATGACATCATCAAATCTGTTAGTTTCATAAATCTTTTTTAAAATGGAGGCAAAAGCTTTGCCTCATTCATTAATTAAGATAGAAAATAGTTTGTTACAAGCCACCCAAAAACACGGCATGCGTTACTCGCGTGAAATTAAAGACCCTAGCTTATTTGCACCGACGACGACCCAAAGATTGGCCTCGGTAGTGATGGAGGAGAGCAAGATTGATGATGGAGCATTCTTAGGCTGGCCATAGTAGGGGTAATATAAGTAATAACATGCACTTGAGACTCACAAACATGCTTATGTGATAGTCAATTAAAGAAGAGAGAGATGATTGTTTTTTTAAACAAGGCAAAAGATTTGCCATTTCATTAATTAAGAGAGAGTTGTAACAGAGTTCGAGGACAACAGCCATACATTGGCAACGATAAAGCAACTACTCACGGTGTAAAATTACATCAAGCCCTTTGGCACCCACCAAAGCCCACAAGGCCGCCTCATCCATGATTTTTTCCATGAGAATCATCAAAGGCGCGGAAGCGTTTCGGAAGACCCTAGCGTTCCTCTCCTTTCAAAGTTCCCAAGAGATAAGCATAAGGAGGGAGACCATCCCTTTTCCGTTAGGCGAGCGTGTAAGCTCAATCTCAGTCCACCAATGCCTGACACTTTGCATAGCCGCCCAGTCCGCTGTGACAATATTGCTCAGTCCGGTCCTCGCCTTTACCGCATTCCAAACTGCAACCGAGAATCGGCATTGGAATAGGAGATGCGCCGCTGACTCCTGGACTTGGCTACAAAGGGGACACAAACCGCAGTTTGGCCACCCTCTCCGTTGTAGCCTATCTGTTGTCCATACTCTGTTGTGAATGATCAACCAAGCGAAGAACTTGCATTTTGGTGTAGCCCAGACTTTCCAAACGGTCTTTATAAGTGGTGTAGAGGTGCGTCCCTCGAACTGTAGCGAATAGGCCGATGAAGTGGAGTAGATACCACACTCTGTAAGTTTCCAAATGATCATGTCATTCATGGCTTGATCTAAGGTTATCCCATCCAACTTCTCCCAAAGGATGGTAAACTCCTGTATGTGCCCGGCAGAAATGCCACTTGCCATGTCAACTTGCGAAATCCATAGATCATCAGTGAGGGCCTTCCTGACAGAGCAATCTTTCTTTTTGGAGATCTCAAAGATTTTAGGGGTGATGTCCATCGGTCTGAGACCATCAAGCCAGGGGGACATCCAGAAGCAAGCCTTATCTCCGTTTCCAACCACGACCCTCGTTGCTACCGCGAAAAGGTCCCTGTCAGCCTCGGTGCAAGGGGTGCCTAATCCAACCCACGGCTTTAGCTGCTCCGCCCACTCGTTCCAAAGCCACCTCAAGCGGAGGGCAGTGGCAAATTTGTCAAGGCTTAGAACGCCCAGTCTGCCCATAGCTTTAGGACTGCAAACTCTGTCCCAATTGATTTTGCACTTGCCCCCAGTGACTTTGTCGCAACCGGCCCAAAGGAATGCACGTCGTAAGGCATCAATGCGCTTCATCACCTCCGCTGGCAGGATCAGCGAACTAATGCTGTAGATAGCTATGGCGGTGAGAACCGCCTTGACCAAAACAGCCCTCCCAGGGGCTGCCATGAGGTGGCCAATCCAAGGGGCGAGCCTGCGCGCAACTTTGTCCTCCATAGGCAAGAAATGAACCGCCTTACGTCTCTTCACTGATAGTGGCAGCCCCATGTAAGTCATGGGGAAACTCGTGAGTTTGGCGGGGAAGAGCTGCAGGATTTCAGGAAGATCAAGGCCAGCACATCGAATTGGGGCCACCAAACTCTTACTGCAATTGGTGACTAGTCCCGTGGCCTCACCAAAGTCGCCTAAGATGGAGGAAAAGCAGGAGACGTCCTCCTTGATGGGCTTCACAAAAACGGCTGCATCATCCGCATAGACGGAGGCACGGAGAGTTGTGGTTTTTCTTCTGATGGGATGTAGTTTGCCTTGGACTGTGGCCTTATTGAGAATGTGGTGCAGGGGATCGATGGCAAGCACCAGAAGAAGCGGAGACATTGGGTCACCTTGCCGCAAACCCTTCCCATGCCTAATAGGGTCTCCGACTGTGCCGTTGAGTAACACTCTCGAGGTAGCTGAGGTGAGGAGCGTCGAGACCCAGCCTCTTGTTGGAAATATGCCCTAGAGGCAATAATAAAATGGTTATTATTATATTTCTTTGTTCATGATAATTGTCTATTGTTCATGCTATAATTGTGTTATCCGGAAATCGTAATACATGTGTGAATACATATACCACAACACGTCCCTAGTGAGCCTCTAGTTGACTAGCTCGTTGATCAAAAGATAGTCATGGTTTCCTGACTATGGACATTGGATGTCATTGATAACGGGATCACATCATTAGGAGAATGATGTGATGGACAAGACCCAATCCTAAGCATAGCTCAAAGATCATGTAGTTCGTTTGCTATAGCTTTTCCGAATGTCAAGTATCATTTCCTTAGACCATGAGATTGTGCAACTCCCGGATACCGTAGGAGTGCTTTGGTGTGCCAAACGCCACAACGTAACTGGGTGACTATAAAGGTACACTACAGGTATCTCCGAAAGTGCCTGTTGGGTTGGCACGAATTGAGACTGGGATTTGTCACTCCGTATGACGGAGAGGTATCTCTGGGCCCACTCGGTAATGCATCATCATAATGAGCTCAATGTGACCAAGTGGTTGATCACGGGATCATGCATTACGGTACGAGTAAAGTGACTTGCCAGTAATGAGATTGAACGAGGTATTGGGATACCGACGATCGAGTCTCGGGCAAGTAACGTACCGATTGACAACGGGAATTGTATACGGATTGATTGAATCCTCGACATCGTGGTTCATCCGATGAGATCATCGAGGAGCTTGTGGGAGCCAACATGGGTATCTAGATCCCACTATTGGTTATTGACCGGAAAGTCGTCTCGGTCATGTCTGCGTGTCTCCCGAACCCGTAGGGTCTACACACTTAAGGTTCGGTGACGCTAGGGTTGTTGAGATATTAGTATACGGTAACCCGAAAGTTGTTCGGAGTCCCGGATGAGATCCCGGACGTCACGAGGAGTTCCGGAATGGTCCGGAGGTGAAGATTTATATATAGGAAGTCAAGTTTCGGCTATCGGGAAAGTTTCGGGGGTAATCGGTATTGTACCGGGACCACCGGAAGGGTCCCGGGGGTCCACCAGGTGGGGCCACCTATCCCGGAGGGCCCCATGGGCTGAAGTGGGAGGGGAACCAGCCCCTAGTGGGCTGGTGCGCCCCCCTCGGGCCTCCCCCCGCGCCTAGGGTTGGAAACCCTAGGGGTGGGGGGCGCCCCACTTGGCTTGGGGGGCAAGCCACCCCCTTGGCCGCCGCCCCCCCTTGGAGATTGGATCTCCTAGGGACGGTGCCCCCCTAGGGACCCTATATATAGTGGGGGAGGGAGGGCAGCCGCACCCTAGCCCCTGGCACCTCCCTCTCCCTCCCGTGACACTCCTCCCTCTCCCTGAGCTTGACGAAGCCCTGCCGAGATCACCGTTGCTTCCACCACCACGCCGTCGTGCTGCTGGATCTTCATCAACCTCTCCTTCCCCCTTGCTGGATCAAGTTGGAGGAGACGTCTTCCCAACCGTACGTGTGTTGAACGCGGAGGTGCCGTCCGTTCGGCGCTAGGTCATCGGTGATTTGGATCACGACGAGTACGACCCCATCAACCCCGTTCTCTTGAACGCTTCCGCGCGCGATCTACAAGGGTATGTAGATGCACTCCCCTCTCCCTCGTTGCTAGATGACTCCATAGATTGATCTTGGTGATGCGTAGAAAATTTTAAAATTCTGCTACGTTCCCCAACAATGGCATCATGAGCTAGGTCTATGCGTAGTTTCTATGCACGAGTAGAACACAAAGCAGCTGCAGGCGTCGATATTGTCAATTTGCTTGCCGTTACTAGTATTATATTGATTCGGCGGCATCGTGGGATGAAGCGGCCCGGACCGACCTTACACGTACGCTTACGTGAGACTGGTTCCACCGATTGACATGCACTAGTTGCATAAGGTGGCTGGCGGGTGTCTGTCTCTCCCACTTTAGTCGGATCGGATTCGATGAAAAGGGTCCTTATGAAGGGTAAATAAAAATTGGCATATCACGTTGTGGTTTTGGCGTAGGTAAGAAACGCTCTTGCTAGAAACCTATAGCAGCCACGTAAAAACTTGCAACAACAATTAGAGGACGTCTAACTTGTTTTTGCAGCATGTGCCGTGTGATGTGATATGGCCAAAAGGATGTGATAAATGATATATGTGATGTATGAGATTGATCATGTTCTTGTAATAGGAATCACGACTTGCATGTCGATGAGTATGACAACCGGCAGGAGCCATAGGAGTTGTCTTAATTTATTTATGACCCGCGTGTCAACATAAACGTCATGTAATTACTTTATTTTATTGCTAAAGCGTTAGCCATAGTAGTAGAAGTAATAGATGACGAGACAACTTCAAGAAGACACGATGATGAAGATCATGATGATGGAGATCATGGTGTCATGCCGGTGACAGCGATGACCATGAAGCCCCGAAGATGGAGATCAAAAGGAGCAAATGATATTGGCCATATCATGTCACTATTTGATTGCATGTGATGTTTATCATGTTTTATATCTTATTTGCCTAGAACGACGGTAGCTTAAATAAGATGATCCCTCGTAATAATTTCAAGAAAGTGTTCCCCCTAACTGTGCACCGTTGCGAAGGTTCGTTGTTCCGAAGCACCACGTGATGATCGGGTGTGATAGATTCTAACGTTCGAATACAACGGGTGTAAGCCAGATTTACACACGCAATACACTTAGGTTAACTTGACGAGCCTAGCATGTACAGACATGGCCTCGGAACACGGAAGACCGAAAGGTCGAGCATGAGTCGTATAGAAGATACGATCAACATGAAGATGTTCACCGATGTTGGCTAGTCCGTCTCACGTGATGATCGGACACGGCCTAGTTGACTCGGATCATGTTTCACTTAGATGACTAGAGGGATGTCTATCTAAGTGGGAGTTCATTGAGTAATTTGATTAGATGAACTTAATTATCATGAACTTAGTCTAAAATCTTTACACTATGTCTTGTAGATCAAATGGCCCACGCTAATGTTGCCCTCAACTTCAACGCGTTCCTAGAGAAAACCAAGTTGAAAGACGATGGCAGCAACTATACGGACTGGGTCCGGAACCTGAGGATCATCCTCATAGCTGCCAAGAAAGATTATGTCCTAGAAGCACCGCTAGGTGATGCACCCATCCCAGAGAACCAAGACGTTATGAACGCTTGGCAGTCACGTGCTGATGATTACTCCCTCGTTCAGTGCGGCATGCTTTACAGCTTAGAACCGGGGCTCCAAAAGCGTTTTGAGAGACACGGATCATATGAGATGTTCGAAGAGCTGAAAATGGTTTTCCAAGCTCATGCCCAGGTCGAGAGATATGAAGTCTCCGATAAGTTCTTCAGCTGTAAGATGGAGGATAATAGTTCTGTCAGTTAGCACATACTCAAAATGTCTGGGTTGCATAACCGCTTGACTCGAGTTAATCTCCCGGATGACGCGGTCATTGACAGAATCCTTCAATCGCTTCCACCGAGCTACAAGAGCTTTGTGATGAACTTCAATATGCAGGGGATAGAAAAGACCATTCCTGAGATATATTCAATGTTGAAATCAGCAGAGGTGGAAATCAAAAAGGAACATCAAGTGTTGATGGTGAATAAAACCACTAAGTTCAAGAAAGGCAAGGGTAAGAAGAACTTCAAGAAGGACAACAAGGGAGTTGCCGCGCCCGGCAAGCAAGCTGCCGGGAAGAAGCCAAAGAATGGACCCAAGCCCGAGACTGAGTGCTTTTATTGCAAGGGAAGTGGTCATTGGAAGCGGAACTGCCCCAAATACTTAGCGGACAGGAAGGCCAGCAACACTAAAGGTATGTGATATACATGTAATTGATGTGTACCTTACCAGTACTCGTAGTAGCTCCTGGGTATTTGATACCGGTGCGGTTGCTCACATTTGTAACTCAAAGCAGGAGCTGCGGAATAAGCGGAGATTGGCGAAGGATGAGGTGACGATGCGCGTCGGGAATGGTTCCTGAAAGTGCGTTATATCGACTAGAGGGGGGGTGAATAGGCGATTTTTATGAAAGTCTTCAAAACGTGAGAGTTGTGAAGACAAACAGTTAAGATCATGCCTATTGCTATGCAGCGGAAGTTAGATTACACTAGGCCAGCCATGGTCATGTATTCAATAGAGTGAAAGCGCAATGACAAACAGCTTCAGTGTAATAAGGATCAGGTAGGAAGAAGTTATGAAGCCGAACAGATCATACATTCATGTTGTGAAGACAAAAGATAAAGCAAGCATGCAATGGCTTCGCAAAGAATAACTGTAAGCGAAAGGAAGTGAAGATGAAACCAGTGACACGTTGAAGACAATGATTTGTTGGACCAGTTTCAGTTGCTGTGACAACTGTACGTCTGGTTGGAGCGGCTAGGTATTTAAACCAAAGGACACACAGTCCCGGACACCCAGTCAAGGACACTTAGTCCAAGACACCCAGTCCTCACCGTTTTCTCCTTGAGCTAAGGTCACACAGACCTCGCCCAATCACTCAGGTAAGTCTTCAAGGTAGACTCCCAAACCTTCACAGACTTCGTTCACTGACAATCCACAATTTCTCTTGGATGCTCAGAACGCGACGCCTAACCGTCTGGAGGATGCACAGTCCTCAAGTGTAATAAGTCTTCAAATCACACAGACACGAAGACTTAAGTGATGCCCAATTTACTCTGGCTCTGGGTGGTTAGGGCTTTTCTCCTCACTGGGAATTTTTCTTTCAAAGGCTTCGAGGTGGGTTGCTCTCAAACGACAAAAGCCGTGCACTGAAATCTGAGCAGCCAACCGTTTATGGTTGTGGGGGGGGTGGACTATTTATAGCCACTTGGCAACCCGACCTGATCTGTCCGAAATGACCCTGGGTCACTAAGGAACTGACACGTGTACCAACGGTCGAATTTTGAACTCACACGGCAACTTTACTTGGGCTACAAGTAAAGCTGACTTGTCTGACTCTGGACAAGATTTTCTCTCAAAGTCTTCGCTCGAAGACATAGGATTTGAATTTGGCATCACTTCAGTCATTCTGACTGGTTCTCTTCGACCCCACTTAACAGTACGGTGGTTCCTATGACACAACATGAATGAAATAAAACTACGAAGGATCTAGGTCTTCGAGTTTCAAAAGCTTCATAGGGAGTCTTCTCATGTCATTGTCTTCAATATGAATATCTTCATAAACCACCATTGTCTTCAATGTCTTCGTACATTTTTAGGGGTCATCTCTGGTAGTAAAACCGAATCAATGAGGGACTTCTACCTGTGTTTTCCTGCAATTCTCACAAACACATTAGTCCCTCAACTAGGTTTGTCGTCAATACTCCAAAACCAACTAGGGTGGCACTAGATGCACTTACAATCTCCCCCTTTTTTGTGATTGATGACAAACTAGTTGAAGTTTTCAACGGGAAACATAATTTGTGAAATTGTAAAAGAATTGTCTTCATAAGTTGCAAGGGCTCCCCCTGAAGATGTGCATATAAGTAATTTGCTTCTTGAATGAAAATGCACATGGCAGGTTGTACTTGTGGAGATCCACTTCAACTTATGATAATCCACTATGCATGTGAAAGTATATGAAGATAATGACATGCATAATGGAAAATGGACGTCTGCAGAATGAGATGAGTGCGGAATTTATCGTCGCACAACGGAGTGACAAACAGGTAGCAGACGACCATCAAGGCTAAGTGTTACAACTCAATGAAGCAAATGTAGCAAAAAAAGGGGAGTTGTAAGCACGAAGCAAAATGTAGCAAAATATGAAGGCACCCGCCCATAGTGACCCGCTTGAAGACTATAACCATCATATGCTTCTCCCCCTTTTGTCAGTGATGACCAAAAAGGTTTGAAGACATAGAGGTTTCTACGCGTTCCCAGGCGCAGCAGGGTCGGTGGAGTTGTTTGGCGGCGGTGCAGACGAGCTTGGTGCAGATTCGACGCGCGTTGAAGCAGGTGGAGATGATGTCGCGTCTTCTTCTTCTTCAATAATCCGGGCAGACACGGTGGCAGCAGAAGAAGAGAACTCTGTCTCTTCAAGTGATGGTGTGCTGCGCATCACCGCTCTTCTTGGAGGCGTGGAGTCAAATTTGAAGTGCTCTGTGAAGCCATCCTCATGCAGTTCAGCTTCAGGGTACATCATGGTGAGGCCCTTCCAAGTGCGGCGACAGGTCTCGTGTGTGACAAATGCATTCTTGGTTGCCATATTTCTGATGCGATTGACGTCTTGCATGATGCTTCTCATCTGCCTCTTGAGCCAGTCGTGATGCCTATCTTGCTTTTGGTGAAGAGCCACAAGAAGCTCTCTGTCATTGGGTGCACGAGCGCGCTTCTTGGGTCTCTTTGCAGCTGTGCTGTTGGTGGCTTCAGTTGATGCAGGGGCATGTGTGGTGCCAGCCATTGGATACACTCGGGAGAGAGCTTCAACACCTTCAATATTTTGAGTGAAGCTCTGGTGTTCTGCATTCTGAAGACTTAGTGGTTGCTTGGCCGGCTCAGGATATATTGCTTCAGCAGATGTGTCCACATCTGGCAAAAATATCCTATGATTGCGGGCTGAGGGTTGATAGGAGATTGCAGAGTGAAGCTTGATCAGCCTCATAACCCAAGGAGCATAAAACTTTAATCCAAACAGTTTTGAAGCAGACGCTGCAAATTGACGGATGAAGAGATCCTGTGTATTGAAGCATTTGCCGTGAAGAATGCAGAAGATGAGAGTCTTCATTGCACCATCAATCGTTGCATATCGAGAGTGACCCTTGACTGGCCATAGAGTCCGCCTTATGATATGATATATTGTTCTGGGCAGGTACTCTAAGTCTTCAACGAAGAACCTAGTTGGATAGGGTGCATTTGGAGGAAATGGCTTCATCATTGAGAGCATCTGACTCATATCTGGCTCAGGACGCTGAAATATGCTCTCAATTGCTTCAGCATGGAGTTGGCACCCTTCTTCAAAGAATTCGCCAGGAGTGGGAAGGCCGGTAAGCTCAATTAGGTCGAAAGCATTGGCTTCATGATGGATATTGCCTGTCATCCACTCCAGAATCCATGTCTTCGGATCTCTGTTATAGCCTTTGATATGCAAAGTGGCATAGAACTGGAGCAGAAGCTCTTCGTTCCAGTGCTCTTCGTCAGTGATAAATGGCAGCAAACCCACTTGCTTGAAGCAATCCAGTGCCTCTTCCAGACCAGGCAGACCAGCAACAGCTTCAACCTCAAGGCGCTTGTGAGGAAAGATGCGGCCTTGGTTGTAAAGGATGCATGAATAATAGCTGCGCTGTTGATGGCTCCAGAACCTATCTGATACAATCCGTTCCCTTGAATAAGGGTTCTTGGAGCGGTCGAAAAACGTGTTATCTGCCCTGAAGCCGTTGATGTTGAAGGAACCAGGAGCTGATGCAGGACCTGGGAACCTTGGTAGTCGTGGGATCGGCTTCTGGACCTGGGGCCTGTGCGCAATATGATAGTTGAATTGTGGTCCGGCAGCAGACTCAGGCACAGAATGTTCAGGAGCAGTAGCTTTGGTGTCTTCTGAAGCTGTTGTTGGGGAGGGCTCCACACTTGCTTCGGCGTTGTTTGTGGCAGCCTCAACATTTTCAGCTTCAGGCACGTTCTCCTTGAGAACTGCTTCTTGTTGGTGCGGGGGAGTTGGAGCTTGTGGTATTTCTGCTTGCTCTTCGGCTGATGCAGCCGGAATGTCTTCAGCAGCCTGAGCCCTTGGCCCTTTGCGAAGCCTATGGATTGTAGGCGCTAGTGGAGTTGCAGTGGGTTGGGGCTCATCTTCCTCTTGTGGGCGATCTGCCCACGACGCATCTTGTGTGATTGGCGTCAATGGACGACCAATACTGATCTGTTCGCTTGTCTCAAGCTGAGGAAGGGCTGCATCACCTTGCACATTGTCTTGGAGACCAATGTCTTCAGCAGCGTAGGGTTCGTCTGCTGGAATGTCTTCAGTGTTGGGTTCATGCACAGTCAACTGACGATCTGTGTCAGGATAGCGGACGCAGAGGGGTTCAACTATCAGGGGCTCTGTGGGAGCAGCCCGAGATTTCTTGGTCTTGCGCTTCTTGACGATGGGTTCAGAAGGAGAGGCTTCAGAATGTTTTCTCTT